>NC_087448.1:30315000-30617500 GCF_036321535.1 Camelus dromedarius
GATTGGCAGAATGTCTGACTTATTTGCTGTGCCAAGAAGGGCAAATTCTCTCTCTCTCTCTCTCTCTCACACCTGACCTTGTGGAACATTCACTAAGAATTGCTCATGCATTGTATTAGTTTCCAGTGTACAGTATGGACGGACTTGGAGGGCATTACACTAAATGAAATAAGTCAGAGAAAGACAAGTACTGTAAGGTATCATTTACATGTGGAATCTAAAAAAATACAACAAACTAGTGAATATAACAGAAAAGAGACCTGCAGATGTAGAGAAGGAACTAGTGGTTACCCATGGGGAGAGGAAAGGGGGAGGGGCAAGATGGAGGTGGAGGATTAAGAAGTACAAATCATCAGGAATAAAATAAGCTACAAGGACGTATTGTACAATACGGGGGAAAAGCCAATATTTTGTAATAACTGTAAATGGAGTATAACCTTTAAAATTTTTGAATCACTATATTGCATACCTGTAACATATAATATTGCACATAAACTATATTTCAATTTAAAAATATGATATTGTAAAATAAATATATTAAAAAAAAAAAAGAATAGCTCATGCTGACAGGATTCCTGTTTTTCACCACCGCGTCCCTGGGGGAGCTCACAGCCGTCTGCAGGTGCATAGGTGGGATCCTGGTACCCTCACAATTGACTTCCATGTTTTTAAGTTACATGATTAGGAAAGACCTGACCTTTCCACTGGTGCTGTTAGAGCCCGCGGTTACAAAAGATGTGACATGAAGAAGTCTGTCTTCAGACCTATCCTGTCGTGTCGGTTCAGCAATTGTAGCTGAGGATAGCATCCACTCTTCTCACTGTGTGACCAGGGTGCTTGGGTTTGCAGCTGAGTAGCATAACGTGGAATCAACAAGTATGTTAATGACCATGGCTGAAGAATGGGCTGGTCCATCATGGCTAAGAAAGTGTGCGTGTTTGTGGGGAAGGTAGAGAGGGGAGAGGATGGTTCTTGGAAAGAAGCAGTGAGGCATTTAATTTGTCATTAGTATTATCTGGATCTAGAAATTCATACTAACAGCATTCTTGTCGGCTTCTTTCTAACTCCTGTTCTCATCTCTGTCTTTGCATGTCCTACATTCTTTACTCTGACTATAATGTTGGCATTTTTAATGTTATTTATACTCCAATGAATTCCACAGTTTTATTTCTAGCCCAGACATCCTCCCTGAATTAAAGACTGATGATGAGCTGATTAATTCATTCCTTTATTCATTTTTTCACTATTTATTGAAATCTACCTTTGTGCCAGGCAGTGTTCTATGTCTTGGGGATACAGCAATTAAATATAGCATTCTTTTGGGTTTCTAATCCATATTTTTATCTTTTTCATCTTTTTATCTCTTTTTTCTTTTCTGTTTGAATTTGGGGTAATTGCTTAAAAGGTATTTTGCATTATTTCTATGAAATCACTTTTGGAACACCTTGTAAGGCATTTTTGTCATGGTGTTGACTTTCACTAGTGCTTTTTTGTTTTTTCAAGTGTCTAATAATTTTGGATTTTGCACTCAGCCACAATGTTGCCTGCATAGAATGATGTCATTTCTGAGCAGTTTTACATTAGCTATGGAACCAATGCATAACAAATGAATCATTTGTTTCTTGGCAACTTAAAAAAAATTAACATCTTAAGTTGAAACAGAGAGGCTCTCTGGTTGTGTCCTTATTGTACAAAGAAAATACTAATCTCATTTATTCTTTATTGTTTCTTGAGGGTATAGCCCTTTGAGTGCCAAGATCTTCCCTCCCATATCCTTTTGGTCATTAAAATAAAAGCTCTAGAATATTTCAGCAGAGCCTCCATCCCTCTAGCCAACAGTTTGTGTCAACTTGATGTTTAATAGTGTCTTTTCTTATTTTGTGTATTTTTTATTAAGACTATTGAGTATTTAAGACATATAAAAATTGTAGAAAATAAGGCAGTAAAGGCCACAAATACCACATACAAAGATTAAACATAAAATACTATCAATAGAATCAAAGTTTTCTGTGAAAACTTTCCCAATCCTATTTTCATTCTTTTCTCCTCAATTATCTTGATTATGAAATTGACATTTAAAAATTTCATGGAGATTTTTATACTTTTTCCACATATCCACAAACTCCAAAATATACACATTTTTCTATAATAGTACTACACGGTATATATCTTTCTGCAAATTTAATGTGACAAAAAAAAAAGCTGTGAGATTAAATCATATTGATACATACAGCATTAGTCATTCATTTTCATTTTCCATATTGCATTTCATTGTTTAAATATGTCACAATTTGTTAATCTGCTTATATTCTGTTTGTAGATACTTAGGGTATCACCACACTTTGATACTAAATGCAGTGCTCCCAAGAACATTCTTCTATTTTTTTTGTTGAGGTATAGTCAGTTAACAATATTGTGTCAATTTCTGGTGTTCCGCACAATTCTTCAGTCATATATGAATACATATATATTCATTTTCATATTCTTTTTCACCATAAGCTATTACAAAATATTGAATATATTTCCCTGTGCCCAAGGACATTCTTTTTCTTTTTTTTCTTTTTTTTTTTTTTTGAAAAGGGGAAAGAGTTTATTGAAAACTATATACAGCTGGTCCAGCCCCTACCACAGGCTGCAGTTGGGTTGGTTCCTTCCACCCCTCAGGCAGTATCTCAGCCCCTGATGGTAGAGGCCAGGGCTAGGGTCAGGGCCCAGACTCCCTTGGGAAGCTTGACTGCCAGATCCCACGTGAATCTTCGTCTGTGAATTTATGACTCTAAATGGCCTGTTGGTGGTGGGCTGGGGACAGGGAATGGGTCCCTGCCCTGACCTAGTCAAACCTGGATAGGGGAACACTATTCTGAAACTTGGGCCCAAGAGGCCCAGCTAGTTTGTTGAGAACTCCTAGCTACTCCTCTCACAGGAGGCCTTCCTGGACACGGAGGCAAAGAGCCCCCGTACCATCCCACGCCAAGTGCCAGGCCCCATGGGCTGCATGGACTTGGGCTGGAGAAACCAGGCACCCTTCCACCCAACAGTGACTCAGGGTCCAGGGCTTCTGGAACATTCCTCAGGCAGAAGACTTAGGGTTGAGAGGTGAGTGTTGGGGTGGTCATGGTGGAGGGCCCAGGACCCTCCTGGGGTGGGGGGGCAGTTTTGGGGTCAGGGCGTCCCACTGTAGGAATAGTCTGCTTTGTGCATCACCAGCCAGTCATCCATGAAGTAGAAGCTGTCAGACTGTGTTTCATGGGGGTGACGGATCATCTCGTTGATTAGCTCCTCAGAGAAAGAAGGGGGAATTCGTAGATGTGCTCACAGGTGTTCTTGCTGCTGGGGATGCAGAAGCCGAAGTGGAAGTCAAAGCTTTTGAGCAGCTGGTTGCAGGAGTGCCTCTCAGTCATGTGGAAGTTGTTGACAGGCTTGTCTCCCACTGTGAACCCCACTGTAGCTCCCACCTGCCTCAGGCGGAGGAAGGCAGGCATGAACTGGCAGCGGACAAAGCGCCCAGCACTGGGGTCCAGGTCCCACAGGTTGATGGGCAACCGCTCTGAGGCTGGGGGCTTCTTGATTTCAAAAAGGGCAGTGCCTGAATCCATGTCCCGAATCTTGAACCTGACAAAGTCAGTCTTGTGGATGTTTTCCTCAGGGGAGCACAGGTAGTCACCCGTGATCCGCTGCAGCCCCAGCACGTCCTCTGGCCCAATGGGCAGTTTCCTCTGCAGCGGCCCCAGCCGGGGCCCCAGGCCTGCCTCCACCTCCAACTTGGACCCGAATTCGGATTCTGCCTGCGGCTCTGGCTTGGGGTCCATGCTCGGCCTGAGGCCCCTGGAGCGGGCTCCACCCTCATCCCAGCCCCGCCGCCACCGTTCTTCGCCTTCATGGCCTCGCGGGGCCGCGGCTTGCCTGCTGCCACCTCGGCTGCCTGAGCCAGCTGAGCCCAAGGACATTCTTATGTAAGTTTCTTTGTATACAAGTTTCTATAGTATTTTGTCAGCCAAGGGAGGCTGACATGGGGTTCTAGGAGGTGAGCAGCCCAAACGAAAAAATGCATGAGGAGTTGCCATACCACTGGACAGACTTCAGCCAGAGACATCATGGGGTTAACAACACTTTATTGCCACAGAGAGGTGAGCGCCTACGATGCACCTGTCCTGCTTTTATCTGTTTTCTGTCAGCACATGCGTGGTCTGAGTTTCTTTGTTCTTTAGGCTTACAGAATATCTCTAGCACATGCGTACTTCTATTTTCTTTGTTCTAAATCTTATATAATTGACTCATGTGTGGAGCAATTATTTGCTGCAAACTACAAACATGCTCTGTAGTCATGGCCTTGGGTCCCACGGCCTTAACTCATCTCAAGGCCAGCTCACATATTTATACCCAGTAATTGCTGAGTCCTAGAGTACGTAAATTTCAAACTTTACTAGCTATTTCTAGATTACTTTCCAAAGTTGTTTTTTAAATCAGTTTACAACTACAAACCAACAGTGCACGAAGTTTCCTATCATTCTACAGATTTATCAACACTGTATTATCATACTTTTAAAAATTTACCAATCTCATGAATCTAAAATAATATTTTATTGTGATTAACTTGTATTTCCACAATTAGTACGAGGCTGGCATTTTGTAATAGATGTATATTTAATTTCATCTTCTTTTCATTGCCAGTTCATATACTTTATTTATGTTTTCTGTTAGGTCTATCTTACTTAAATTATTAAAGAAGTTCTTCATAAATTCAGATACTGATCTTTAACTTATTCATAGTGAATATTTGTCTCTGATCTTTTTTTATGTTATTTTTCTATGATTTTTATCAGTAAGAAGTTTTTAGTTTCAAAGCAGTCGGGTATATAAAACTTTTAAATGGTTTGTGCTTTTTTTATATCTTGTTTAAGAATTTCTTTCTGTCCTGGGGTTATCAAGATAGTCTTTTTTTGTTCTTTGCACAAAAAGTCTTAAAGCTTAACTTCACATTTATGTCTTATAATCCACATGGAATTTATTTTTGCCTATGGCTTGAAACAAAGTTCCAAATTTATTTAGTCCACATGGATAATTTACTATAATTGACTAGTGCATTATTTTCCCACTGATCTATAACACTAACTCTTTGACTTGTCAAGTGTTCCCTATGAGCAAAAACAAACGATCATTGTCAAATCAGACTCACATTTATGTCTGACCCAGGATCAAGCTTTATAAATAATTTTAAGGATACTGATAATTAAGAAACCCAAGTTAAACAAGCAACTATAGATGGTTCTTGGAGACCTAACTATTACATGAGGTATTTCAAAGAGGTTGGCAGTCACATAACTTACAAAGATGAGCACTGTATATCTGTCAGGAGATGGCTCCACTGTTTACTCAAAAAGTTACATTTCCAAGGGATCCAAGTCCCCCAAATCCATTGACTCCAAACTGGTTGTCCATAAGTTACCTAGACAGACCAGAAAATTAGCATTTCCTCCTCCATGAGCTAATACCTTTAATGTGTTTGCCAGAAAGTCTTCCATATGTTTTTTTTTTTTTTTTTTTTTGAGAAAATTTGACCAGATCACCTTCTTTCTTTTCAGGGAGCATCACCTTCATGAGTTTGATAATGAACCTCAGCCCTGCGTGAACCATTTTCCTTCTACAGGCCTAAGTGAATGTGGGTTCTGTGGCCCTAGGATCTTCTACCAATCTGTCAATTCCTGTACCAAAATCACATTGAATTAAGAAGGACATAGGAAAGCATAGCACAGTAGCTAAGAATGCGAGCTAGACGGACCATGTTTATTCTGGGTTCTGCTGTTTAATGTGTAATCTTAGGTACCATTCTCTGCCTCTGATTTTGCATCTCTTTGGGTTACTTTCAATACAAATGTATGCAATTTCAGAAAAATGCCTTGCATTTGTAACCCCTCAATAATTTTGTTATTCCTATTATTATGTAGTTTTACATGGTAAAAACTGTTATAAACTGCTGCAGTCCCCACCCACTACATATACTTTTCACATACTTTCTTATTCTTCTTCAAAATTATATTGGCAATTTTTAACCTTTAAATCTTTACTATATATTATAGAATCAACTTTTCAGTAATTTTGAGTGTAGTAATCAATTGATAATTTATATAAGGTATCTTTGTATTCTTGATCATAGGAATATTTCTCCATTCATTAAAGTCTTTAAGGACTTTTAATTTTTATAATTTTCTCTATAAAAGCCTTGCACATCTTCTTTGGATTATTGTATCAAGTACCATGTGTTAATGGCTGCTATAACTAAATGTATTTATTTTTAGAAAGGCATACTTTTTAATTTATTCTTGGTGCATAAGAATTAAATTTAGTGTTGTATATTGTTTTTATGTCCACAGATTTGTTGAACTCTGATGAATTTCTTAATTTGTCTATTTTCTTCAATGTTTTTATGAAGACAAACTACTTAAGAACAGTGATATTTTCTTCCATCATTTCCAATTATTTTATGTTTCATATATTTTCTTATATTGCTGAGTTATCTAGGGTTTACAATGTATTGTTGAATAGAAGCTCTTTCTTCTTGATTATAAATTCTTATATTGTTTCACTCTTAGTAATGTAGTTTGCATTTGTTTGTTAATTCCTTTTGTCATATTAAGAAGGGGGTGGGGAAGAATAACTTGGGAATTTGGGATTTGCAGATACTAGTTACTGTATATAAAATAGATAAACAACAGGCCCTACTGTATAGCACAAGGAACTATATGCAATATCTTGTAATAGTCTATAATGAAAAAGAATATGAAAAGGAGTGTATATATGTATATGCTGTACATTAGAAATTAACAACATTGTAAATCAACTATATCTCAATTTTTTAAAAAGTTATTTTTCTCATAGTTTGTAATGAGTTATGAATATATTTTAAATTATTTCAAAATGTTTTTGTATATTATGAGGTAGTTACGTATATTTTTGTTTAATTTGTTAATGTAGTGAATTTCATTAGTAGATTTTCAGTTAGATATTCTGTTGTATTTCTGGGCTAAACCAAAATTGGTCATGCTGTATTATTTATTTTTTAGTACATATTAGATTCTGTTTCCTAATATTTACATTGGATTTTTATATTTATGTTTATAAATTTATGCCTTAAAATTTATTATTTACAGTGTCCTCTAATTTTGTATCAAGTGTGTGCCAGTTTCATAAAAAATTGGGGAGCTATTCTATCTCTTTGTTATATGAAAGAATATGTTTACATCTGACACGATTTACAACTTGGAAGTTTGGCAGCACTTGTAAGAAACCTTGACTGTAAAGTGTATATATGAAGATAATAAATTATTGATTCAACATTTTAAAATTTGGTGAGTAAATTTTTGTAAGGCATAGTATTCTCAAATTTGTTCATTTCACGTAAGCTTAAAAATTTACTGATAGAAAGTTCTTCAGAGTATTTCAGAATGAACCCTTTTCTCGATTAATATTATTTATTTGTGAAATCTCTTTTCTTAATCTATTATAGTATATCCCTTTTTTTTTTTTTACAAACATTTCATTTTTGCTTGAATCAAGGTGGGAACCACAATGCCAATGCCACAGGTTATTATAAAGCTGAAGTAGAATAATGAACATGATCCCACCTAGTTCATAGAGCTAGGTCAGCGTTTAATTAATGATAATTCATTCAGTGACTGTTGGCCTCACTCTTGGTTATTATCATTGAAAGCCAGATAAAAATCTTTGTGCTAGAAAATTATTTGGTTCTCTTATAAATGATTTTTCTAATTATGGTTTACATATTTTTGCCTACATAGACAATATTATAAAACTATCCTGTGGCTTGTTCCTATTTTAATATCTCATATAGTATTTTTTAAAACTTGAATGGTTCTATGAAAGGTAAAACGTTAACACTGGTTTGTGCTTCTTGCATGCCAAGTATGAGCTTAGCATGTTAAAGACTCCTCTTTCCATTCTCACGAGAGCGATGCTATTTTTCTCCCCATTACACAGCTAAGAAAACTGAGATCCTGAAAGTTTAGTAAACTACACAGGAGTATGCGGCTAGTGCATGATAGAATTTGGATTTCCATGCAGACACTCCAACACATAGCTATGCACCCATTTTTTCTTCTGATTTAGAGAGCTTTTAACAGACACTGATTTCATCTAGAAAATGCCTATTTTTATATGCCTTTTTAAAGTCAGTTCTTTCACCGTCTCTGATTTTCCCGTGTAATTCTATATTAACTAACATTTTAAAGTCTTTTGGAAGTAATCTGATTATAGGCTTCAAAATTTCTAAACATATGACAATTATTGGTTGTTCATTTAACACAGTTATTCATTTACCTCAAAGAAATTGATAAGATTTGCAAGGCATGTTTACAGGTTTTAAGGAAATACCCTTCAGATATTTGCAAAAATAAAAATAGATCATAGAGGACAGCACACTGGCTGGTGAATCACTTGTTCAGCTGTTCTCGGTGGTAGTAGTCATTCTGTAACTGTAGCTTTCTGGCCAATCTCCTTAAAAGTAATTTTAGTAAACTTTTCTTTGTTATAAAATCAAAGAGAATTAATTTAGATGTCTCATATTTTAAGATAACACTCTTTTGTTTCATTTCTGCTTTCTTTTGGCCTACTCCTCTTGCTATAAATAAATATAAATATATATATGAATATTTATGTATTTCCATAGATATATCTATTCTTAATTCAAAATTTTTAAATTATGATTTGTGTTTAGAGTTGCTTAAATTAGCAAAAATGCATTAATTTTTCATTATTTACTATGTTGGAACCACACAATAATTGACTTATTACCCTGAAGAAATACATGTTTGGTTTACAACATCCTTTAACTATTGACCTTGACTGTGTTCCTCTGGGCTCCACGCATTGTTACCAGGGTAGTTAATCATGAAAATGTGAACAAGAAGAGATTTTATAGAAATCAACATTTTCCTCATGATCAGGAGAATTTGCTGTTATCATTGCTAAATATATATTTAGGGAAACTTTCTGAATCAAAATCAATATTTACTCTAATTTTTAAGGAAGTTGCTTTTCCTTACACTTGGATTAAATTATATTTAATGCATTTTAAACTCTTCAAAGTTATCCATAATAGTCATGTTTTCTTTTTCATCATTTATTATTTTTATTTTCAACTGCTATCTGCAAGCAATTTAATTAATCAGGCCATTTCAAAGTTTTCTATATTCCCATAAAAATTCAACTTTGTTATGTCTGTAACTAACTTTCTTAACAGATCCTATCAATTTTTCTTTCAATACATTGCATTTTCCCTAGAGCGGTAATGCCCTTTTGTGGAGTGGTAGCTAATACTGTACTACGCAGAATGAGAAGAACTGATTAATTGCTTTTAGAATAGTAAATGAAGCCTTTTAATTTAATGAATATTTCAACAGAATCAATTCACTTTGTCTCTCTAAAGGCAAAATCCCGTAGGGAGAATTTCTTTGGGGGTGACCTAGAGAGCAAATTGGAACCTCTGTGAGGTTGGCATACAACCATATGTTTTCACAAGCACTTAGATTATCTGTATATTTCTAATATATTACCCCTAACCTAAAATTCATTCGATTGCAAGAGTTTAGATTTACAAATTATCCTTGGATATTGTGACTTGTGAGGCCAGGGCATGAGTTCTCTCTGTCTGAGATCTGTCTATTTTAAGTATATTGCTGAAGTTGGATTGCTTAAAAGGCAGGGGAGTATAATGGATGAGATGGTAGGCTAAGAGCACGTCTACATGTGGTAAAGGGAACACACTGCATCTTAAATCGTGAGAGCTTGACACAAAACGACTCATTTCTATGACATCGCCATTTGAATCTTTGAACTAGCCTGATCTTATAATTGCTGTCTTAGATTTTAAGTGAAAAATCAAGACAACTTTTTTTCTACTTGCTTAAACATTTACTTATTTCTTTTACTAGTCTGTTGTGCTTCACTCCCTATTTATTTGAAATGCAGTCACCACTTTGGTTATTAAGTAGCTTTCTATGAACATCTGATGTTCTTTCTATGAACACCTTTTTCACTGATGGAAAATTGCATAATGACAATTGTTGATAATTTTATTTAGTTTGAATAAATGATAACCATGTTTTTAGGAATGTATATACATAAATATATACTTGGGAAAATTTTAAGACAGTAAAATAGTATCCTCAAAGGTAAGGTCAGTATTTATTAAATGCAGAGATATAATTGGGCTTTCTGATGCTCTTGACAATTTAGCTTTGCTGATTTTTACAGAAACTTAAGACACATGCCTTATAATTACTTATTACAAATGTACTCAGAGGTAAAGTAGAACAATTTAAAAATTATAAGGTAATGGATGCTAGCATTCCACTACTCAAAAATAAGCCTTTTATAACCACAGCATGTTAAAATAGATTGTAACTTCTTCATTTGCATACATTTATTTTAATATTTGCTTATGATTATACCTCTCCTTTGAGTGGTTTGAAATTAACTGATATGTCTATTCTTCAATCCAATAAAGTGTTCTAAATATATTCATTAAATTCAAATCAGTGGAGATTTATAAAAAGTAGTGAAGTACATAAATTAAGAGGACTAGCCAACAAGACATAAAGTTGAATGACAAACTATAATAGAAAAAGAAATTATAAAAGCCACACAAGTCAAACTACAAAGATATGAAAACTAGAAAAGAAGATATTATTAACATCTAATAAGCTATTGGATTATTTGTACATCAGTACATATGTATCAACAAAATTGGGAAGTAACTAAGATCTTACCCCTAATATTTAGATATTAAAAATTTAGAAGTTTAGGAATATTTGTTTGAGGATAAGTAACAATGTTTTTCAACTTTTTTGACCCAGAACTTACATTTAGAAGTAATTTTATAATGAATTTCAATATAATATATAACTATAATATATATAGTATATAAAAACCCACCTATATTTTAAGCTTAAATGGGATATTAGAGCTTGTTTGCTTGGATTCCCTTTATCTTAACTCTTTCTCCCAAATAATCTTTGGGAGTTTTCCCAGACTGTCAGTTCAGGACACCTGAGAAAATTTTCTGACTAGAGGCAGAAAAAGATTAAAAGATCCAGTTAACATTGTTTCCAAATCAAATTTTCAATGTAACAATGTGATGACATTAGGAAATTTTTATTCTCTACTGAGTTGCTTTACATTTGATTTCATCTCAAAATCTGTCTATATTCTTTCACGACACTTTCAAACACTCATTCTACAAGAGTCATTGTTATCCATGAACTGTTTTGAGTTGGGCAACTCATATTTTTCTCTTTGGAAGGTAATTTGAGCAGCTTGGAACAGAAGATTTATGGAGGACATGAATATACTAAGATACTGAAGAAGACTAATGCACCACATTTATGTAGTCTGAAGTTTATAGCAGCCCTCATTAAACAGCTGGCTGGGGCTAAGCTGAAAGAGTTTTGGGACTGCTGTGAAAATGCTTTTGACCCTCTAGGGTCAATTCCAAAACTGGTTGGGAAGCCTTATTCTATGTCACTGTTTCTCATAGTTAATAATGCACAGAACTCATTTAAAAATGAATAACTTCTGCAGTGTTGTCTGTCTTAGTTTGTTGAGGCTGCTATAATAAAATACCACAAATTGGGTAGTTTATAAATAACATGTCCCTCCTTCTCTCTCTCATTTCTTGGTCAGTATAACCAGAGTTGTATTAATTTTATTGATATTTTCAAATGAATAGCTTTTAGTTTTATTGATTTTCTTTATTGCTTATCCCTGTTCTATTTAATTGATTGCCACTGCTTAATTTTACCTTTCCTCATCCTTACTTTAGTCTTATATTTCTCTTCATTTTCTAGACTCCTGAGATGTAAACATAGATTTTTGATTTTAAACTATCTTCTTTCTAGTAAAAGCATTTAAAATTGTAAATTACCCCCTAAGAACGTCTTCAGCTTTATACCACAAATTTTTATATATTCTGGGGTTTTATATCATTCAAGATTTTGTCATTTTTAAATCGATCCCTGAGTTGTTTAGAAGTGTCTTGATTAACTTCCAAATATTTAGGGCTTTTTTCAAATTGTCGCTAATCCCAAAATTAATTCTGACTTGCTCAGAGAACACACTTCACATTATTTCTTTTTTTTTAAAGTTATTAAAATTTATTTATGGACTAAAATATGATCTATATTGCTTAATATCCCTTATGCACTGAAAAATAATAAATATCATGCCATTTGGTGAAGGTGAATTGTATATTCCTGTAGATATTTTTGGCATAATTTTTCTATCAATTACTGAACCTAGTGTGTTAAAATTTCCAACTCTAATTACGTATGTCTCCTTCCAGTTCTGTCAGTTTTTCAGATATAAAGTGTATCTATATTTATAATTATTATATCTTTGGGATATGTAGAAATTGTATCATGATTAAGTGTGCTGTATCATTGCCTCTAATAATAGTCCTTGTATTTAAGTTTCTTTTTCTGATATTTATTTAACCACTCTACATTTTTTTAAATTCTTTTTTGCTTGTTGGATATTTTCCCTTGTTAACATTTGACTTACTTAAATATGTACATACTTAAGAAGTATGTATATCCTGTAGACAGCACAGAATGTTTTTGCTTTTTTTTTTAATCTCACTTAAGTCTTTTGATTGGAATCTCAGTCTTTTGATAAGAATGTCCAGTGCATTTACATTTATTGTAATCAGTGATACATTGTATTTATTTACATATGACATTATGGAATTTGTTTTCAGGTTTTTAATTGCTCCTTGGTTTCTTCTTTCTCAATTTGTTCCCTCTATGTTAATCAGAAAATATAATATTTCTTTTTAATTCTTTATTGGCAGTCTAGCTGAATCTATTTACACTGAAGCAAAAATATGTGCTTCTTTGGGGACCAAAATATGCTTTTTTAGCTTGTTGAAATCTCCTATAGTTAATGTTGAATTACTTATCCTAAAATATTGGAAGTGTGCTTGAAATGATATATTACCATTTATACCTTTATCCTATTGCCAATATTTCATAACCATTATAGGCACAACAATATCGTGCTATAATTTTTGCTTTAAACAATTACACGATTTTAGGGAAAAGACAAAAGTGTGTGTGTATGTGTGTGTGTTTTCCCATTTCCAGCATTTAAGTCCTTTTTATTCACATTCGTCTTGCCATCTGGGGTCATTTTCTTTAGCTCAAAGAACTTTAACAGTTCCTTCAGTGCAGGCCTGCTGGTGATTAATTCTTTCAGTTTTTTGTTTATGAACATGTCTTTATATTATTCTTTTAAAAATAAATTTGCTGGCTAAAAAAAAAGTTTGGTTGGCTGGTTATGTATTTTTTCTATCAGTATATAGAATACCATGTTATAATTGCTTGTAATGAGAATCAGCCATTATTCACGTTGTTTTTCTCCTGTATGTAAAGTGTTTTCCTCTGTGTGTGAAGTGCTTATCTCTAGCTGGTATCAGGGTGTTCCTATCATTGATTTTCAGCTATACTGAGGAGTGGTTTTCTTCATTTTTATTCTCTTTGAGGTTTATTCATTTAGGAAAAAAATTTGGTCATTATTATTTTCATTTTCTTTTTTTCTCTTTCCTTTTCTACCTTCTCTCATTCTGGGATTCAGATTTCACACTTTTTTTAAATCATTTGATGTTTTCACATGGGTCTCTTAGATTCATTTTAGTTTCCTTAAATCTTTTCTCTCTGTTGTCCAGGTTGAAAAATTTCTTTTGATCTATCTTAAAATAGTAATTCCTTCCACCATTTCCAATCTCTGTTGAAACAATCTAATATGTATTTTATTTCAGTTTTTGTGCTAGTCAGCTTTAATATTTCCATTTTTTAATAGTCTTTGCTTAGATTATTTGTCTCTCCCTTCATTATGACTTTTCTTGCCCTTAAATTATTTAAATATTCTTGTAAAAGCTATTTTGAAGTCTTAGTTTGCTGTGTCCAAAACTGTGACAACTAAGAATCAGTTTCTATAGACTTCTTTTTACCATGAGTTTAAGTCTTGCTTCCATTTCTTTGGATCACTATAAAATATCCATGGAAAACTGGACAATAGAGATAATATTTCTGCTATCCTTGTCAAAAGATTCTCAGTTTTTTGTTCTGACAGGCATTTGATTTCCTAGACTCAAACTGTAAACTATTTTTCTTCCATAGTGTGTAGTCGTTGACATCTGCTCAGTTCTTGCCTGCTGCTTATTTTAGCCTATTGCATTTATGTTCTGGAGTTCTAGAATTTTCATCTATAGTTGAAGGGTTTGGTATTTAGCCAAGTATTTGGGTATAGTTTATAGACAGACTTTGGGACTCACCCTCTCTTTGGTCTCTTTGTTTCTATGAATTGCTTCATAAATTTCTAGCTACTTGCCTTTTTGGTCTGTCTTTTCATACCTCAGAGAGTGAGGATTTGGCTTCCTGCTGCCCAAAGTGTGCAGAGATTGGAAAACAAATAACAACGACAAACTAAAAAATCTCACCCACTGAAGTTTTGTCTCACAGGACTGCATTCTTCTTTGGTCCCTGCCTATGGAGGAAGGCTTTCATAGTTCACGGTGAAATATTTCAAGCCTATAGTTAGGTGGCAAGGGGATCTCTCTATTAAATGTAAGATTAGCTAAATACCACTTTCAGACATTCAAGATCTCGAAAAATATACTTTCCGTGTACCTATCTCAGAAAGCTACTGGAAGAAATGCACCCCCCAAATGAGGAAGTACATCAGGAAACACATGAGAGTTTACCCGGTAAAAAGAATATCTATTTCAAGAAAGTGGCAGAATAAGCTCTTCCACATCCGGGGTGATATTGAAGGAAGTATCTGTACTGTATGCTCTGCATCAAAAATGGCAAAGAATGATGGTCTACTTGAGGTATGTGAAGGACCTGAGAAGATTTAGGCTATTAAGGAAAATTTAGCATAAATTAGGTTTAAAATCTACAGAAAATACAAAGTTTCAGAGAAAAGAAAATATTATACAAGAAAGGGTACAATAATCATTGCAAATAAAAAGCTCATCTGTGAATAGTTTACAAGATAATAGTTGTATCCCTAATAAATCATGATCTCACCAAACTTTTATGTAATGAGAGTTGAAAAGGCTGCAGAGGGATAAGGCTGCACAATAACATATAGGATTCCCAGTTAAATTTGATTTTCAAACAAGTGACACTTTTTGTGTGGGTAAGTAAATAAGATTCAAGATATTATTATACTAAAAAAACATTCATTTTTATATCTTAAATTCAAATTTGCCTGGCTGTTTTATATTTTAATTTGGTATATCTGACAACTTTAAGGATGCGAAGTGCTGAAGTAGGAATACATGAAAGAGAGCTGAATTCTCACCTTACCCTCTAGAAGATAATAGAGAAAAATAAAAGTTATGAAATAAAAATCATACAGTACACTTTTATTTTTAGAGACATGGAGGTAAATGATAAAATAAATAGCTACAATAGTTTAAATTAGCATCCTCTAAGAAATAAAAAAATATGGGAGGTGGCAGGGAATTTTTTTTAAGAAGTATGTTAGAACTATATGCATAAATAAACGTAAGGCAAATAGAAACAAAATAAATAAATAATTTAAATGCAACCAAAGGTACGGAATAATAAAAGTCAGAAAAAAATAAAAGTAACTTAATGAAAAATAAGTGTTTGGGTTTGAAATTACAGCTTCATTCCAGTTACGAATATGGTGTAAATCCTATAAACATCCTCTTTGGAGTGTGGCATGCCGATACTCCTATGACCCATGTGTTAACTCTGAATGAACTATTTTACCACTTCCATTTTAACCATTACAGTACTTTATTGTGATGGATCAAGACATCACTACCTTTTATTTAATAAAAAGTTTCTGTTTATATGTTAAATATTCCTGTCATTTTTCTTATGAACAGACAACATGAAGAGTACTATGATGTGGTGTTTAATGTGCTCCTGGACAGAAAGACATAAGCACTAAAATTATTTACTGTTTACAACAAGTGATTGTCCATCCAAACAATATTTTATGCTAACAGCAATTTTTAGTTTAATATTAGAATGGAAACATGAAAGTAAAATATACATCTGGAAATCTCAAATATTCTCTGAGATGTCATCCATGGACACCTATACTTCATATGTGTCATATATGCCACTGCGGAAAATGGTGACTGCCTTGTTTAATTCCATTTTTCCTCTTTCCCTCCCTTTCCTCCTTCCCTCCCTACCTTCCTCCTTCTTCCATCCATTTCTATTTCTGTCTCTCCTTTCTTTCCTTCCTTTCTAGCCGTCCTCCCTTCCTCCCTTTCTTCCTTCCTTTCTCTCTTTTCTTTTCTAGATGAGAATAAAAGGAAATTAAGATACTCAGGTTGTACCTCTGAAGTCTCACTGAATTGTCAACTGAAATGATATAAAGTTTTGCAAGATCTGCAGTTTATACATATGTGTGTGTACATATATGTATATACACACAAACACATATACATATATACATTAATATAAGAAATGTCTTTTTAGATTTATATAATCCTCACACAAATTCTATTAAATAAGTTTCATTTTTCTCCTTTAACAGATGGGAAAACAGAGTCAAAGAATTTAAGCATCTTGTAGTTAGGTAATCTACAGAATCAAACATCTAGCCAGGGACAGATAGCTATACCCTAAAGTGCCTAACTTTATTTTCTTCTCTTAGGCTAGGTTGTTTCCTCTGCTATATTAAGGATGGTTGTGTTGCCCAACCTTAATCACTTTCGAACGAAAAGCCCATCACTGCACATCTTCTTCGGTTCAGTGCCAGTTTTGTTCATTTCAGTGTATTCAGCACTACTTTCAATGAAAGTTTATCCTATTAAAAATTTCCAACAAGAATAAAATAGTATTTAATGGAAAAATATATATATACTGAAATGCACATTTAATAGTCAATGTCTGGTAGGATCATTACAATCAATTCAACTACCCTAAGGAAATACAGAGTTTGGGGCCAATCTATTTTGAATCTAACATGATTCTAAAAGCAGTTTTTTAAAGATGGTTTTTTTCTTATCTCCATTGAAATTCCCAAAGCTTTTAGCTTGCATAGGAGATAATATAAGAAGGCTAACTGCATAAACATTTATCATTTTTAAAACAAAATCACGTACAGTAAAAGACATATGGTGAAGTACCAACTTCTACATACCATAAGATTATCCACTTCCAGGATGATAACCAAAAATGAATCAGGGTTGCATGTTTGGTTTATATCTGCCTTTTAAGTATTAAGAAATACTTACTTCTCTCAACCACTCCTATTTACTTCATTTTTCAGAAGGGAAAACACTTTTCTCTGAATTGATGACTACTTATTTTTCAGCTAAAGTAAATACAGGTCTATATCTCTTTTCATTTGCGTGAGAAGCTGACACATTCTGTCACAACATCGCTTGAGTAAATGGGAAAGTGACAGCTTCCTGGCAAAATTTTAAAGAGATAAACATCTATTTTTGTTTAAACAGCCACTAAAAATCAGATAGAAGCTTTCCAGGTTGAAAGGATAAAGAATGCACAAGTGCTGCAAATTGGCAAATGAATGCATGCTAGAAAATTTCTGATGTTTGTCTCTGTGTTTTTAACCACAGCTCAGTGTTTTTTGGGATTAAAGAATACATCTTTAAAGAATAAATTTTATCAGGATGATAGAATTATAAACAAAGCTGATTAAGAGAATTTTTAAAAATCAAACAACAATATTCATGGAAACAATTTCTTCTAAATTAAAATATTAAATACTTGCTTTTTCCTGCATTTGAAGTGTGTTCCAGTTTTAATCAAATACTTTAATTCTAATAATCATATTATTTGGTTTAAAAATAATTCTGCTAAAATCATTGCTGCTTAGTCTTTACATATCACATAACACATTTTAGAGATGTTTTTCCTTTACCACTATTCTTATAATTATCATATAAATATTGCTACTTTCATCTGGCTTATTTCCCTTAAAATCTGTACACACAGTATGTCAAATTATTGCTCAAATGACAATAGTACTTGTAAAATTTGTATTTGTTCTCCTGCTTGCAATTAAGCCTTTAAACATAGAATCTTATCATTCATTATTAACATATGTAAAATAGAGAAAGCAGATAGCTTATACAAATTTAATTTAAAGAACTTAATATATAAGAAAGTTGGTGTTAATTATTGAGACGTAAGACCCCATGACTGTCCAAGGTAGGTATTATACGTATCATTTTTAGGTTTTATGGCTCTCAGATTGATAATTCCTGTTGATATTAACCTTCTTTATATCACTGTGTGATCTTCAAACTTTCCTGGAGCAAATAAATCGCTATTTAATCTTGTGTATTCTATGTTGTTACAGTAACACGGAGTGAGCCTCGCTCTGAAACAACAATAATGTATTTATTCTGCATTTCTGTCTCATCTGTTTCCACATCTCCCCAGCCAAACAGCTTCATGTGTTTGGGAGGAAGAGAATGACAGGGGATTTTACTTTTCTTTTCAGTTGCAAGTCAGAGGTTGAGAGTACTAAATGTTACTTGTAGATGGTGCTAGTGACGAAGTAAATCATATACTGATAACCGTCAAGTTCTGTGGTGAATACAATGATTAGCAAATAAGCCAAACAATGATAGGGTTCAAACTATTCCTACTGTTCAGCTAAAAATGGATTTTTGGTAGAAGATAATTGAAGAAGAGTCACAGATTATGAAATGCAGTTACTTTATCTTAAATTATTTTATTGAACTATCAGGTAAATTTGAAATGCTTTATTCCTGTCTTCCCCCCACCCCCCAAAAATATTCTAAAACATTCACAAACTTCCTTTGAATCTCCCTGTTCAGAACATTGGGAAGACATATTGTTAAGGTTTATATGTGAGAAAAAAATTTAATAGTTTATGTATATGTAAGCATCCAAACTTGAACTTCATCTTGGACTTTGTCATTTGCCTCTGCTCTGACAGTCTTTCTGATTTACATACACAGGCAGACCTTGAGCACACAGTGAAGATGTTCAGGAAAAAGCAGAAAGGGAACAGCTAAAATACTATTAACTCTCTCTGATGACCAGAAACTCCAGTATCTGGATCTCACTACTGAACTGCTCTGAAGCAAGAAGTGAGAAAGGTGGGCTGGGATTTAAATAAACAGCATATTCATTTTACATTGATGTCTCTTGATTAACAGTGGAAGACATCGCTCCTGAAAGCATCTGCAGTGTCAGTAATTCCATTAACAAAGAAGCCACTTTATTATCAACATACTGTAGATTCATTTTAATGTGTCATTTGCACTTCAAAGTCACGTAACTTTTATTATGGTAAATCAATTAAAACTATTTCTCATGATAATTTATCTTCTGCGGAGTTTATCATCTCAGAGAATGCAATATTTCCCAATTTAACTTCCAAGACAAAAGTGATGTAATTTGAATGCCTTTTACTGAGCTTATTAAGCATAAAGATCACAGAAATTTCAAACCCTGAACGATAACTGTTTCATCTATGTGATAAAATGGAAGCCACATTTTTTCTTTTTTTTGTAGTGTATTATAGGTAGTGGAGACAGTATGCTAATTAGCAATATAACCTCATTTACTGATTTTCTATGTCTCCCATTTAAAAATATAATCCAGTAAAGGCAGATAGTTTCTCTGATATTAGTTTTAAAGAGAACATGAAGATTTATATAAAAACATTTTATTAAAGATTTGCAAAGGAGCTGAATTTCAGGATGATGCAGTCACCTGGTTTTGTTTTGTTTTTTTTTTAGTTTTAATGACTTTGTAAGAGCATACTTCAGAGATTTACATCCATTTCTTATCTTTGAAAACTGCC
This sequence comes from Camelus dromedarius, assembly GCF_036321535.1. NCBI lineage: Eukaryota > Metazoa > Chordata > Mammalia > Artiodactyla > Camelidae > Camelus > Camelus dromedarius. Next base: position 30,334,870 of record NC_087448.1, read on the forward strand.
AGTATTTTTTGACCTTTGTTGAATATTTCTAAAATAAGCAGTTTTAATATTCATTTGCGACGTGAAAATGCATGGAAATGAGAAATTTTATGGGTTTCTAAATTGAGTATTTAAACTTAGAGAGTATTTTCAAGCATTTGCCATATTTTGTTTTTTGGTTTATGATCCAACTTAATTTAACTCAAAAGCTCTATCTATGGAAGTAGAAGAGAGGAGAAATTATTTGTAATTACTTTTTGAGTGCAGTCAGAATACATAATGTAAGTACTATATGAAGAAGTACAGGGTAGTTTACTTAATAATGCTATTTTGGTAATTTTTTTATGATAAAATGAAGCACTTTCAATAGAATTTTTCTTTTCTGAGATTATATTTCTTGGGAAACCTCATTAGAAATGTATGCAAAATGCATTTTCTTATCAACATCTCTAGATTCTCAGTTTGTAAATATTGAGAAATTTGTGCCTAACACTTTTTTATCCATTCATTATTTAATTTTTGCAAGAGAATTGTTTCTACTGTTTATAGGAGGAGTAGAAGTTAGACAGAATTAAGTTACTATACACCATCAGGAACAGTACCCTTGATTTCAGCATCTGTAATGTGGAAATTTTATAATCTAATATCAAAGAGAATTATGCTTGTAAAAATGACCAGAGAGCAAAGTCAAATTAATTGTAATAAACTTACTACTGCTCACCATCATAGCAGTGCCTAAAGGATTTCCTGAGGACATTTAGGTCTTGGCAGTATAGTTAAAGCGCTGCTGGTGTTGAAAATCAGGATTGAAGCTGAGAGACCTAGTCTAAAACCTTATGTATATCATGTATTTGTATTACTCAAGAAATTTATAATATCTCATATTTGTTTTGTTGTCGGTGTTGGTGGTGGTCATGATGTTGACAGTGAATTGATATTAGTATCAATTATTTTAAGGTTAGTGTATGTAAAGCATTTAGAATCTAGTCACATGCAGATCAAAGAAAATTCTGCAAGCTGTGACTCTGATCTCTGTATCCAGTCCATACCACTAATTCAGAGGCTTTTAGCATCCCTGAACCTCATGGCTTATGTATTCCATATTATAATTACGTGTGTAAGTGATCTTGAATTTGATCCATCCACCCTTCTTTTCCTCTCATTGCCATACAATGTGACTGTAAAGATGGATCTATACAGTTCAGAGGAAAATTTGCAAATGACCTAAATTTCAAGATAATGCAGTCACCACTTCTGATAGTTTTAGTGGCTTCATAATAAGTTACTTCAAGGACTTAGATCCATGTCTAATCTTTGGAAACTGCCAGTACTTTTTTTTTCAACTTCTTTATTGAATCCTCCTGAAATAAGCAGTTTTAGTATCCATTTGCAGCCTGAAAACGTTTGTGTGGAACTGAGAAATTTTATGCTTTTCTAAATTGAGTTTAAATAGTCTAAACTGGCATCCACATTCTTAGATTACACACCTCCAATACATTATGTGTATATTTATTGATGCATAGATCATACAAACGAACTTTTGTACTAATATAGTACATTTCTAGGAAAGCACTCACATATGCATGGTAAGATAGCTTCCTAATAATTATGGCTTAATACTATCAATAACTAATATCTCAAGGGAGTGTATACACTTAGGGTAAGGCTATTAATGCTATGGGTATAGATCTACTTTTCAGTGGATATTCTGAATTATGCTGAACAACTTGTTGGATATGACTATGCCACAAATGCTTTTTTTCAGAGTGAGACAGATGAAGAGATCTTTGAGCAGAAAACTGTCAGCTCTTTTATAACCCCATTGCCCTTCTGTGCTTAAATCACTGGGACTATCATCAACCCCTATTTTTTGTAGAGATCTTGTTTAACCTATTTGTCTATTACATGTGGGTTCATTCAGTTAAAACTGGATGATTAAGTAGCAAACCCATTTAATTATGGAAATATCCATGAAATACATTACAGTTCACCAAAACCCATGAAGATAGTTCCTTTAGCCCTTCTGCCTTGTGGAAATCCTGCTCTTTTTCTCAAAATTCCCATTATAAATGCAACAACTGACATGAAATAAGACTGGAGAATGGTTGCCATGTCAATTAGTACATTAAAAAATTAACAGCCTAATGGGTTAATCATTTTTTAAAATCAAAATAAAAAATAAATAGAGATTTTAGCATGTTCTTTATCTATCTATTGCCTGGTACAATTCCTGGAGTGTTTTAATTCTGCTTTGAAACTAAAGCATCAGATGCCGCTCTTCAACTGCAGCGTTTCAGTTTTCTCGCTCCAGGTGACAGAGCACATTACAGGAATTCTTCCCTCTGGAGGAATGATCTTACACCCTCAATATTAAACTTGGTCAAGTTTTTGGATTTCAGTTCTCTGTGTTCAGCTCTATCCATTCCCACTGTAACAATCTTCCAGAGAGTTTCCTAAACAGAGGATTTCTAAGTTAGAATTAGCTACTATTTAAAACCTTAAAGACCTCCCTTTCTCCCTTTGAGATCCACGCCAACGCTTCGACAAGTTTTACCTTAAAACTAGGGGAAAAACAAAGGGTCTTTTCTCTTCACTTCCACACCAATCCAGGACCATGTGAAGATTCATTAAACGACCAAAATCACGCAAACCGTGCTCCCAGTGGGTTCTCAACTTCCCTCCTCAAGAGACTCGATTCTACAAATGAAGTAGTTGCTTTTGGTGGTTGTTAGTCTTCTAAGGAAGATCTTGTAAATGATTTTGAGATGCCAAATCCATTCTATCTGAAAGTGACGTGAAGGATCACTGGTCATTCTAAGGCATTCTTTACGCACCCTCCCTGAGGAAGGGTGCCTTCAGTGAGTACAAAATTATTTTTAACATATGCTTAATAATCAAGCATCAGTGCAATTTCTGGAGGGCGTAGGATTCTAAACCAAAGTAAACAACAAAAACATCTCCAACATGTCTAATCGTTTTGCTATTATCTGTTTCTCTCCCCTCTGTTGTGAAAATTCTTGAAAATAACTGCCATCTTTCTTACAGACATATTCCTAAATTCTTGTACAAAAATGATCCTTTGGAATGTCCCCACTGGCTTCTCTTCCTTGGAAAATGAAACTAGCCACACATCTTAGTAACATGAAGGACCAAGAGAATGTCTTTATTTACATGATATTAATATTCAACTGTCTTCATTAGTGTAATTATTGATAAGGTAGTGATATGATTATTACAGGAAACATGATTGAAGATATAAAGTTGCAGATAAGTTGATTGTTTATTTCAGAAACTTCCTGAAATTCTGTTTATCTAATAATAGAACTAGTCCCCATCAAGGATTCTTGCCAGGGCAATAGATTGTTCAAAGGGGTTCAAAAGACTGTGTACGGCTCTTCAATAATTCTTCAAAACAATTCACCAAATTCCCTTACTTTATTCTGCACACTAATTCTACCATTATCTTAAAAAAAAAAAAAATCCTAAGTTTGATCAAACCCCTGTATGGAAAGACCTCATACCTTATATCAGACTCTAAAACATCCTGCTCTTATCCATCCACTTCCAAAAAGGCACTAAAACTTTAAGTTAGTATCTTCCTCTACTCCAAGAAGCAATAAACTGTTTTGCTTTATTGACAAGTTATTTGATGTTATGTTTATTTGTTTGTTTGCTTTAGGGATTTAGATATTTCAACTGTTCATCTGTTTACTTAATTTGCTGTGATTTTCAAAAACAAGAATATACACAATGTGTGTGTACATTCTAAAGAATAGTATTAATAATCCAATGTGCTTCCCTTCCTGATTACTTGTGGTAGGATGTGGCAGCCTTTTGTTCTTGATAAAAACAATTAGAAAAATTGCTATTAATTTAAAAAATTTAAAAAAGCATCACAGTGATATGAGGCAGGAGGATTAGATGGACTAACATTCCAGAAAGGAGAAATTCACTCCAAAGTGAGGTCACGGTTGCCTCTCCTGAGATTAAAATTAAGCCTGGGCTGGCTCAGGCAGACTCACCATGGGGAAAGCAAAGCCAACAAATTTTTTAGTGGTCATGTGGGGCTAAAGTGACAAACTGGAGAACTGAGTGTACTCAAATGTATGGTTCTTTGCTCTACAAGACATTTTCTGTATGATAAGGCCATGCAAAAGGTTAAAATGCTAGGTAGAAAGAAAGCTTCTGAAGAACAGAGCAAAATCTTATAAAGCTCATTGATATTTGAAAAACAAAAATCCATGATGTGGATTAGGGTTGGGATGGGCCAACACCTTCATCAAAGAAGAGATTAAAGCCCTACAAGGGGGGTTGAATGGACTCTGAGGTTTTTCATTAATATAATGAAACAAAAAATTTTTTAACTGAACTAAACATACACTTCTTTTTTTTTTTGTAGTTAGATGTAGCAAGTTAATTTTTGCAGTTCCCTTTCTCCCTTTACATGACAAGTAAAGCTCACTGGCCTCTATCTGACATTGCCAACCTTTAGCCAGTGAAGAGGATTCACAGACAATAATGCAACCATCAATCAGGAAAAGGAGAAGGGACAAAGGATAATCATTAAGCTGCGGCCTCAATTGTGTGTTCGTGCATTCCCATGCAAGGTACCCTTGCCACATTTCCTCGGGGGGACCTTCCTGATTCTGGGTGTAGATGGAGACTAAGAATCTAGCCTGGGTATTTAACACAAGGCTGTTGTTGAGGAACAAGGAAATTGGCAGAGATTTTGCACTCTCTCTGGCTTGCAGTGACAGAATTGGTAACTGGATGGGCCAAAAATATGTAGTATTATCTGTATATCAAGATGCTTGAGTTTTGAAGGTTGAGTTTTGAAGATTTGTGGTGCTGAATAATGAAGAACTAAACTAAAAACTTCTGAAAGACAAAACCAAGTCTCTTACTGCCTTTCTGAGCTGAGGAAACAAAGACTGTTCATGTCCTACAAAGAAGGATAAACTAACAATAAACTACCAACCTGTAATTCAGTCCCAATTCAACAAAGTTCTTGATTAGACTGAGGATATCAATTAAGATTTTTTAAAAAGTCTTAACTCATATGGATAATAATGGACTGAACACTTCTTTGCTGTTTCTTTTTGTTTACTGCCTGAGTTAGATGGGAGGTTGAATCAGAAACCCTTTACAATGGCTCAATAGCTGAAATAGAAAAGAAAAAAAAATCACCTGCTTGGATAATCATAGGAGATATTTGTAAGTCTCACCCTTGGGTATAGTTGGACATTCTTTAGAAAAATTCTATAATTATTAGATAATTTAAAACGTAGTTAAATAGCATCACTGAATGTATCCATTTATCACCTTCTTTTAAAAACCACTTTTTGTTTATACATGTGAAATTACTTTTGGCTCAAATGTTTCCTTTAGAATTTCCTTATTCCTTTAATTCTTTTTTTTTCCCCTGGAGGATATTTTTACTTAATCTTCATTCTTAAACAATATTTTTACTGAGTATAAAATTCCAAGTTGATAATTATCTCTAAGTTCTTTACAGTATTAATTCTCTTTTCTGTTTCATTATTGCTGATAAGATTTCAGCAGTGACTATAATCACCATCCCTTTCATGTAGTTTGCCTTTTATTCTATTTTTAAGATTTTCATTTTTCTCATGCTTTACGTAAAGATGGGTTTCTTTTTATATTTCCCGCTTTAGAATAGTTAGGCTGTACTGGATTGACATCTTTTAACAGTAATGGAAAGTTAGCCATTATCTGTGGATTCAGCTTTTTTCCTTCTTCTTTGTGTTAGATGTTTTGGAATTTTGTATGGACCTAAATATGTGCTAGTAAATGTTTAACAATTGGTTTTTCAAAATTAAAAAAAGCCCCCTGTTTGTAGCATTTGCAAATTTCCATTGTGTAAATATCCTCATCATGAAGAGCTATCAATGTGATGTTCCTGAATCCAGAGTTGGGAAAAGATGTGCATGATCAGATTTTGCAAGCTAATCAGAGCCGGTTCTAGCACACCACTTTGTAGACTTTATTATTGTCTCTTACTCTGTCTTCCATGTTACATATTTTACATTTATTCCTCCAGATTTCTAACATTCTCCTTAGGTATGGTTAATGTGCTTGCTGATACAAACTTTGAGTTCTAAATTTCTATTACTTTTCCTTTTTTTTTCATTTTTGGCTTATGTTGAATAGCCTTTAAATGTGCTAGTTTTTTACTCTTATTTTCAAGCCCTTCTTATTTCAACAAATACATATATGTTACATATAATCAATATATACATTTATAAACTTTTACTTTTTCTGTAATAAAATATGTAGTAATGTAGGTCTGTTTATGCCAATTTTGACTCTGAGAGCCTTGTTTTCTCTATGTTTTGTGATTTTTGACTGTGAACTGATCATTTCCCTAGAAACATGATCTTTGGAAACTTGAGCTGAAGTTAGATTTCCCCCAAAGGATATATATTTGCTTATACCAGTCACATTTCTAAATTTTCTTTCAAGGTTTTAGACCCATATAAGTATAATTTCATAAAACAAATCTCTGAAAGCCAGCTCATGATTACAGATTTTCCAGAAATGTGGCCCTTTCCACCTAGTTCCAGAATTGAAAACGGTAAGTTTTCTTGCTGTTTTTTTCAGTAAAAAAAAGTTTTTCTCTGTCATTAATCATTATTTAGAGGATACAGCCCTTTGATGTTCTGATTTTACACCGATGTCTCCTCTTTCCATGCTATGTGGGCCCAGGAATTTATTTCCTGTTCCCTGCAGCCTTTAAAACAGTCTTCAAAACAGAAGCTTAAGGTCTCCAGCCTTCAGCATATACCATCAGGTTGACTCTTGAAGATAAAAGGTGGATTTGGTTCTTTTTTGACTTGCAAAGTTCCAGGTTCTACATTTAAGGGCTTACTATTGTGTGTGTATGTGTGTATGTGTGTGTGTGTCGAGTTGGCAATGAATTTTATTTACATTTAACTATTTCTTACTACTCTTCCAGGATTTTATTTGTTTAAATGTGGAAAGCCATGTGAGAATGCTAATCTCTCAAACTAGATTTCAAAACCTAAAGCCAGGATTTGTATCTAATGAAAATCAGAACAAAATACCGAAGACTACAACACAGAGGAAAAAACGTGAAAAAAAAAAAAAAGAGGGTTTTCAAGTATGCAGGGTAACAAGCCAGTCAAATTCCTGTTCACCACAGATAACTGCATTTAACTGAAAATAACATGAAAATAACTTCTGAAACTGAATTTTGCTTTTCAGTTGAAGCATTTAAGAAGCATCTGTTTGGGGGTTCTTTCTAAATTTTACTTCTCTGTTCTCCATGATTTGTGGGTTTTTTTCTACTTACTGAAAAGTAATTGTCTTCATTTATCAATAGATTTGGACTATAAGGCATTTAAAAGTGAACAACTACATTTTAATATTATACTTTGTGCTACCAAAATCATTTACCGACACACAGGTAATCAGGAGACAAATGCTAGTCATTAACAACATACACTAAGGTGGGAGGGTAGAGCTCAGTACATGCTTAGGATGCATAAGGTCTTGGGTTCAATCCCCAGTACTTCCCTTAAAAAATAAGTAAATCTAATTACATACTCCCCCAAAATTATTAAAACAAATATATACATCAGGCATCGTCCATTCTCTGTCCTCTGGTCACCTGGTTAGGATTGCACTTCCTTGTCCCCTTCTGTGGATGGAGACTTCTGGATAGTTTTGGTGAATGAATTTTGAATAGACATAATATGTGTCACTTCTGGGAGAGAATTTCCATTTCCTGGCTTGAGAAACCCTCTCAACCCCCAAGTACTTCTTTATTCTCCCCATGGCAACAAGCAAAGAATAAAATGAGAGCTGCACTGTCAGACTGACTCACAGAATGATGTGGCATTAAGATGAAATGAGCCTTTATTTTTGGTGTCCTTTGGGACGGCAGCGCATCGTGGCTGATGCAGTGGCCAACACAACTTTAGAGATCAAATTTCAAGTCAAATCAATGGTTTGAGGGTTTTTGTTTGTGATAGGCAGAATAAGGGGTCCCCCCTCCCCAAATGTTTGCCTCCAATTCCCTGCAACCTCTGACCCTGACTAAAACTATTTAAGTTACACGGCAAAAGAGAATTAAGGTAGCCCATGCAATTAATTTTGTCAATCATCTGACCTTAAAAAATAGAGAACCCTGGATGACTAGACTGGGCCCATTGTATTCAGGAGAATTCATAAAAGTGGAAGAGGAAAGTAGAAGAAGAAAATCAGAGGGAGTGGCGAACCCAGTGTTAGGCAGACAGAAATGAGCACCAGGCAAGGGGAGAGGGGAGGGGACATTCCAGGAGATAAGAGTTTCCAGGAGATAACAGTACACCTGCGCTCAGGATAACAGGCTTCAAAGGCTTTTACTTTCTCTAAACGAGCGCCAACAAAGAAGCCGGTTAGAATCGGAAGCTGCGGCTGGGCTGCCTAGTATAGAGAAGGACCTGATGCTCATTATAATGTAATTAGCATTGCTGTCTGGGCCCCTCCTATAGGCTTTTCTGTGTGCTTCCTGCTTTTCTATATGCTTCCTGCTTTTCTATGTGCATGCGCAAAGGAGGTGGGCGGGACTAAGCGCTCAAAAGACAGGAGCCTGTCAATCAATCCTGAGAATGCTTGTCCCCAAGCCAGGATTCAAGACGGGAGAAGCGAAAGTTCACCACCATTTTCCTCTCTTGGGTTGGCCTGCCCTCAGTTCTCGAAGGTGTACTCTGCTTTACTAACTTTTGCTTTACTAATAAAACTTTCCGCTCATACCATGGTTTCAGTCTCCCGTTTAAAATCTTTTTCTGGTGAGAAAGAACCGAGGCGTTTTTCCCCTCCTCGCAGTAATGCCAGGAGACTGTTCGGGGAAATGCAATGTTGGCTTAAAGATGGAGACCACCATCCAAGGAGTGGATGCCGGGAGCTCGAAAAGGCGGGAAACACAGTCTTCCCTAGAGCCTTCGGAAAGGTAAGATAACACATTTAAATTGGTGTTGTTTTAAACCTCTTAGTTTGTGGTGATTTGCGTCTTTTTTTTTTTTTTTTAATTTCCAGCTTTATTGATACAGAATTGACTTATTGTGTAAATTTAAGGGGTATAATGAGATGATTTGATATTGCAAAGTGGTTAAAGCTCATAGTAATTTGTTATAGAGAAAACGAATGCAGTAATATTTGTCAGTGTGCTATGTGAAATTTATACTTCCAATATTTAACATATTTTATCTGCATGATCTAGAAATGTATTGGTAAACAGAGAAACTCTGATACTAGATTTAAAACACTGCTAAAAGTTCAAGGTACAATAGTGAATAAAACAGAAATATTACTTATGTTTACAAAATCCATAATACAGAATTTCCAGAATATTAACTTTATTATTAACCATAAAAGCAAGTTCATTGGATCTAATATGCTGTGTGAAAGGGTGAAAGTACTCTCCTCAAATTATCATTTAATTTTGAAAACTTTGTTGATATACAAGCAGATTTACTGAAGCAAATCTGAGGATATTGGGCAGAAAAATCTTTCAATCACACTAAATTTCAATTGAAAAATGGACCCAATTGTGTATCTTTCACCTCAGTACATTTTAGTCTGTGGTCAAGCCAGGTTCTCCAAATAAATGATGGTCCTTTGTGCCTCTGGTTATACTGTTCCTTTTGTGAGATGTGCTGTTCCCTATGCTTTTCCCTTGGTAACCTCTTATGCATTCTTTTCCATTTCCCCTCAGATTTTACTACAGCAAAGAAGCTTCCCAGAACTTACTAGCCTAAGTTACCTAGCTGTGTTTATGCTCCCACTGTTTCCAGTGTTCATCACTAACACATTTTACATGAATATTAAAATGAAAAAATTTTATGAGACCATAATAGAAGAACAGGTGCAAAGCTAAATGTGAGGCAGATATTTAGAACATCAAAAGGAATCTCTGAGACCTAGTTCATAACTAAGCCAGGTACAAATAACATATAACTTTTCAAAAGTATCATAACACAGTATAAAATATATCTGTATGACAAAAGGGGGATAATTAGATAGCAGAATTGCCTTGAGAGTACTGTTGCCATTCTCAGATGCTGAGAGCATCTCCCACACCCAGGGAGAAGGATGGAAGCTAGTATCTTCCTATGATAAAAATAGTGAGAAGTTGTGTGCCTGTGTTGTGGCTGAATGAGCAGGTAGATGCAAAGTTTGGCTCTAGTACATTTTTACCCAGTGATGAGGCAGGGATGTAAATATTTCCCATGCGTCAGGAGAGCTGCCCTGGAGCCATTGCAGGATCTTCCCTTAGTGACAAAAATACTTATCTTTTGTCTTTCTGTCACTCTCATTGGACTATAGGATCCTCTAGATAGTAAATATTTATACCTCTCACACATGGCTGGCACATTGTGAATATACAGTAAATTGAACATCAAATGCTAAGTGAATGTATGAGAAGTTCAGAAATAGATTTAGATTCAGAAAAATACCCATCTAAAATAAACTAACCCAAAAAAGATGTTTTAAGAAAAAGGCAAAGATATTTGCAAAGCAGTAATAGATAAGATTTTTTTCTCTAATTTTCTTGATATTTACCTTATATAGATAAGATATATTATTAGCTCTATCTTTCAGACTAGGTATGTAGCCAGTAAGAACAGGGTTTGTTTTTCTAATTCTTTGCCTTGCCATCTCTTAATACACTATGTTGATTTAAAATGTCAGTGGAGGTGGAGAGGGTATAGCTCAATGGTAGAGCACATGCTTAGCATGCACAAGGTCCTGGGTTCAATCCCCAGTACCACCATTAAAAAAATACATATATACATAAATAAATAAGCATAATTACCGTCCTGCCAAAAGAAAAAAAAGTCAATGGAGTTAAAATAATAAGAGTTGCCATTCTGTGTACATAGAAACACTAGATGAATTTTTTTGAAAATTGGCATTTTTCTTTAATTATTATTATAATCAACCAATATGTTACCATCTATTGGTTGAAAGTTGAAACCAATGAGTCAAAAACTAACAACTTAATTTAGCAGTCATCACAAAAATACACATGTATGATAAAATATTCCATTTCATGTATTGTTTCACATTTTTTTCATTAGCAACATTGCTAATTTAATAGTCACACCTTGACCATGCAGCTTTTTATAGAATCCACTTTCATTACTAGTCACAGTTTTGCCAAGTAAGCTTCAGGGGGAAGTAATTAAATTTAATAGAAGCCACCTTCATTTTGAATCTGCCGTCAATTTAAAGCCATGGGGAAAGGTAATTACATTTAATAGACACCATAGTTCCTAGACGAAGATGTACGGTATGTGACGTTAATCATTAGTCCAACAGTCTGAAAAGTAAAATCTTACTTAGAACAAACTCCTTACAAGTAAACTAGACTGTCCTTTTTCTTTTCAACTTAAGAGAAGTAAAAAATGATGCTTATTTGGCTCTTAAATATGTTATTGAAATTTTACTCTGAAGATTCAGTTCATTGATTTCAAACAATGATGGAAAGTAGATAGCATTTATAAACCCCACTGCAGTATGATTAATTCTTAAGGACATATATATGGATAATATTCTTTATTAAATATTTCTTAGGCTCAATAACATCTTTCTCTTTCCTAATTGCTGAGGCTGATGCAATAAACTACTGCTTTTTGAATTTATTCTGATAGTAGGTTTTGTGTGCTGTGGTTTATGTAAATTAAAGATGTTTGCTTCAGTATCTAAGAGTTTTAAGCCGATGAAAGATCATAATAAATATGAAAGTAGAACATTCCTGTTTGGTAAACACATCTACAAGCCTGACTGCATTTCATTGAGCGTTTTATAGGTTCATTACGCCATTTGGCTCACATTGGAGTCACCTTAGATTTGATTTTTATTTTTTTCTTCATGGTGTATGAATAATTTTTGGCTTCTGTTTAGGCATTGGATTTTAGAAATCGTTTTTGAATCAGATTTTGATAATAAGCTCATATACACTTCCCATTAAATTGAAAGGAATCTCCCAAGGGTTCATGAAATTAAAAGTGCATATAGAATGGGTAAAATTTACAAAACTATTTTAAGAATTTAAGATAATTACTCTTCAGTGATATTTCTAAACAAAATATTTTACTTGTGCATATTCTGGCTGGCATAGTCATATACAGAGAGAGTGAATGAGGAGAGACAGGGAAAGAAGGAAAATATGGGTGAGAATGTCTTCGAGGATTGAAGACAAAGATCTCAATCAAAAATAAAATTGATCCAAATAGCATTTTTGCCATTTTATCTAAAAATAGTAATAGTGATAAATACATATCAGTGACTTAAGTAAGACACAAAAAGATTCTTTTGTGAAGTTAAAACACTATAGAAAGCATTTTGTAAAGAAATTTTAAGAAATTATGCATTTACCCTGTGTGACAAGCAATGAAACCACAATAGTCTTTTTTGTTTGTTTGTTTACATCAATACTTTCCAGTGATACTTTTAGCTAGCAATATTTTAAGAAATACCAACGTTGAGTTTGTTCATTTTTCAAGTACGTATTCAGGCTCTGTTGGTTCATTATCTTTAATAAAGCCATTCATTGTTCTCAAGGGATATGTTTATCTTTCTTCTCTAAGACTGTAAGAAATACTAAGTTAGTGGGGGCAGATTTCACTGGATTTTTAAAAAGATTTACCATCATGTTCAGTGAAGTAAAAAGTCAAACCAGTTAAAATTAATCACATCAGGTACATTGATAGGGTGTCTACTGGCATCCTTCACATTTTTTAAGACATATAATTTGTTTAACATTTTCCAGATTTTTAAATTTGCAGCAATTATTTCTAGTTTATCTGAAAACAATAAAACCTAAGCAGTTGAAAGCAAACTCTATGGCTTTCTTTTTGAATTTAAATGTTGCTTACCTTAAATGTTTACAACAGCCCAAGGAATAGTTAGAAATTCACACAATATTAGTAAAAATTTTCTATTCAGCAATCTTTTTAAAAGTCATATTATGTAGTCTATTTATTTAATAAAGAAGAATTTTACATCACTAAAGTTTTTGTAGTCTTTGCAACTCTTCAGTGTTGAAAGAAAAGCTTTTTGTAAAACAAGAAATTTGGAGGGTATTAAAAATACAATTGCATATTTTTTATCAAGCAAATCCATATCAACTGCAAAGGGAACAATGTAAATGCAGCTATTTACACAGACTGTTCCAGTGCTCAAGTAACAGAAAGTAATACTCTTTGGTCAAATAATAGATATTCCAGGACTACTGTTAAAAACTTTGTCTTAACCTTTTTCTTTTCTTTTCTTTTTTGGTTTTGTTTTTCTCAAATACTGTATGTAAATAAATACTATAAAAGCTACTAAAAAAAAGTAACCCCAAAAAGCAATTTGTAAATCCCATGCATTTTTTAAATCCCTTTGATTTAAAATAAAGATGACAAAACAAGATAGCCCTACTAAAATTACAGTACGGTGATTTAGGAGTACTACAGTAATATTTTCAGAATAGGATTGTTGATAATTATTTGAGAGTATTGATGGGTGTTACTTAGAAACCAACGTTCAAATAAGGCACCTACTATTATTGCATAATAAAGATACATGTTACTTCTAGTACATCGTGTAGATCCATGCTACACCTAAAGACAGTGCATCCAAGAACATATTGTCTTATTTCTAAGTTACCTTATAGAGTATATTGGGGTGGGATAATAAAAAAAAATATAAATTTACTAATGTGTGTGTCACACCTGACCACATTGTTCCTTATTGCTAAACTTTTCCTGCTCTTGCTTCACTATTTTGCCATGGAAACTTTTGTGTGAAATATTTTCTGCTTCTCTAAGAAGGCTGCTTACTGTGGCGTGAAACTTTAACAAGTTACATCAGTTACTATGTATCTTCAACTGATACAACAAAGAGCACCAAGAATAAAACGTCAAACAAGACTAGTTTATTTTTCAGTTAAGTGCTAGCAGAGAGAGGAAGATGGGACATTCCTGGCAAATAGGAGATTTTGCTTCACAAGATTGTCCAGAGACCTGAGTTCTACTTATACTGTAACCACACGATTCTCTGGAGCATCAGTGCCCCTTTAGAAATTTAATGCAAGCCATAAACAAAAACCAAATAAATTTTAAAATTTCTAGTAGCCATATTTTTAAAAAGTAAAGAAAGAGACAGAATTGATTTAATAGTGTACTTTATTTATCTCAATATATTTAAGGTATTATAATTTCAACATGTAATAAATATAAACCAATTATTAATGAAATATTTAACTTTTTTCTCATACTATGTCTTCAAAACTGGGTATAAATTTTATACTTATAGCTCATGTCAGTTTGGGCTGATGCCTGCTGTATTGGACTGTGCAGTTAGAGAGTATTGTACTTATCTGAGTGGTGACAGTTGGGTCATTACCACTGTATTTAGGGTCATCATGAGACCTGGGTAAAGAGGCACTGCTTCCTTGGGTTCTGTGCTTTAGAGGTTCCTGCTCTGGACCTCATCATTCTATGCTTCTCAGCATACGGAGGGAAGCCCAAGAATAAGAGTAACTGCCTGCCTGAAATCTGTGCTCCGATCGTCAGAGTACCAGGGACCTCAGAATTCTCTGTCCCCAAATCCTTTGCCTCCAGGGTCAAGACCATGCCTTTGAAGGTTGACATGACATCAGTGCCGGTATCCATGAACCCAAACGATGACCATTTGCTTGAAATATAGAAGGCGCCTGGACCTGTGAGCTGGGGTAACCATGCTTGTCTGCAGCCAACCTCATTATGCAAAAGAGAACATGAGTAGTCAGTCATGGGCCTGGGCTAGGTGCCAAGTCTTCTAATATCCGCCACGTTTCACACGGAGCTTGGATGAGCCTGAAAGTTCTAGGTTTAAACCTGGCCTTCCAGGTTGTTAGGAAGGTGAAGTTGTCAAATTAGAATGGACAGAGCACAGTTTATGTAACTGGTATCTTGATATGTATCTTTTAACTATTTATACATGTGGTATGTCGTTCTCCATTGGCATTCTTACCTCAGTCCTTGGAAACGTTGTTTGACTGCATCTGCATTCAGCACATAGGAGAGGGACAGAAAAAGAAGGAACTGTATCCCCAACCGTGTTAAGTGTAATACTCAGAAATTTCAGTCATGATATCTACTCACAACGCATGATGAGAGCTCAACTACATGGATGTACTTAACTGTGAAAGAAACTAGAAAGTACAGCGTTGAACTGAGAAGCCATGTGCCCAATTAAAATATTTGTCAATGTATTACTAAGTGTAAAAAGGAAAGTGAACACAGAGGGACAATTAGAGATACCAGCCAGAGCCCACCAAGGACTTAGCATTGGGTTACTGGGATGGGAAAGGTAGCATTCATGGCCTCAAAGTTTTGAGTCCAGTGTGGAACAGGACAACTAAATAAGCCATTATATTACAGTGTGATGAATTTTGTATTAGGGTTAACATCATTCAAGCTGCTTCAAAGGGCCAGTAAGAGCTGGAGCCAGTGTGTTTTTTGGCAGAGGGAAAAACTTGCCTAACCATGTAATAACACACAAATGTACTCAGTGAGTACTTGATGGATGAGTTAGCTCTGATTAGATCCATTAACAAGCACGCCATACCTCTGTGTTTTTATATTGAGTCATTTAATCCTAGAGGCTGGGAACATGTAGAAAATTTAAGATACATTCATTCATTTTCTTCACCAGAAGGTAGTCCTTCTTTATGATGTTTTGTATGTCTGCTAAATTCCTCAACTTCTTTTCAAAAATACATTCTTTGTATTGATTTTTCTAAGCCCTTAGGACATTTTATATATTCTCCTAATAGAGACACATGATATTGTGATGTAATTAATTCTCTGTACATCTGTTTCCCTTGCGAGAGTGCGGACAATTTGTAGACAGAACTATGTCATATTCATCTTTATTTTTCTTAGCATATATCTCAATAGATAACATACAGTAAATATTTACTGACCAAAATGTTTAAACAACTTCCAAAGGATTGATTTTTCACATCTGCAAGTGTGAAGGATCTGACATATTATCCTGCTTTCAAGATAACAAAGTATCTTAGAAGAGCACCAGATTTTAATAAATGAGAACAAAACTCACAAACCAATCTCAGCAGCAGCAGTTCCTCTAATTCTCTGTGGAGCAACATGGTGAGGGGGGCTTGATATCACTTGCATTGCAGGGGTTGAAACAGGAGAGAAACTCCAAAGTTATGAAACAGAGCTTACATAGGGTGGCTGGCATATCAGTTCCTCTGACCCTCACATGAGTGAAAGAGAGACTTTGCTCTGGAATGTAAAGAAATTGTCTTTAGAGAGGGGAAGAGAACGTATTTCTAGCTTTCCTTCACCATCTTGGAATGTAAAAAATGGGCCCGGGGGCAAGGACACTTTAAATCCCCCCAGAGCAATACACACTCTCTGACTTCTAAGGAGTGTTTGCCATTCAATCATCCTTTAACCCAGGTGCCAATGCTCTTTGCTCAGAAAGTCTTGACTGTGCAGAAATGTGAAAAATATTTGTTTCCCCACCTTGTCTTTAAAGGTTCTAAATTTCATTTTTTGAACTTCATTAAGTGCTTTGTGTTAGTTTTTTGAAGCTGCAGAAGTTGTATCTAATTAATCACATGTATCTGGGCTCTTAATTTATTCAAAACTTTGTTCATGTTTCCTCATTTCAGCTTAAAGATCCCCAGCTCCTTTCTCTCCTTTCCACTTGATGTGGTATCCAGGGTACCCCCTATTTTTGTAGTACTCCTTCTTATCATTGAGTTGTCAATATAGATTTTTTTAAAGTAATTAGCCCACATCTAAATACATTTAACTTTCACTTGCTGTAGAAAAATGAATTTATTATATCCCATAATATAGACAAGAGCCAGTATTAAAACCAGTTCAGACTTTTGTAGCCACTGGTTTATCTGCATCATAGATATCTAGTTAGATTCCTTTCAAGATGTGTACATATATTCTTTTTTTTTTTTTTTAGAGAAAGAGCAATTACACACTTATTCCTTTTTATTTAATTTTAAAATTTATTTCTATCATTGCAACTATGTTGAGTTCATTATCATCTTTGTTTGTAAAAACTCTTATCTTAAACACTATTCCTCCCTGTCTTAGGTCTTGGATCTAAGTAGTTTACAATTTAGCAGAGATGGAGGTTGCAGACAAATTAGTGGCATACAATAATGTGATAAATGCTGTTAAACATAGAAAAGGGACTTCCCCATCAGGCTGCAAGGTCATGGGTGGCTTCCTAGAAAGAGTGATGCTTGAGTAGACATTAGAAGGAGGATTAGGGTTTAGCATTTGAACAGTCCAGCTAAATTCTGTGCCCTGTATCACAAGGATTGCCTTTCCTCCAGTCTCCAGTAGCATGTTCCTCATTTCCACCTGAGCATGTATCAGAATGGTTTTTACAACCACATTCTACCAACATTCCATTTGTTATTACTTAGGTATCTTCTAAGAAGACCTAGGCTTTCTCTACAGTTCTCCTTTTTTTCTTAGCCCTCATCAGAGTCACCCATAGTGGTTCATTCAAGGCAATGTAGGCTTTTTCTAACCTGCATCTCAAAACTCTCAGTCTCTACTCAGTTCCAAAATTGCTTCCACATTTTTAGGTATTTAGCAACACCCCCACTTCTCAGTCCCAGTTTCTGTCTTACTCCATTCAAGCTGTTATAACAGAATACCATGACTGACTGGCTTAAAAACAAAAACATTATTTCTCATATTTCTTAGAGATTGGGAAGTCCATGACTAAGGTGCTAGCAGATTCAGTGTCTGGTGAGAGCCTGCTTCTTGATTCATACGTGTCTGTTTTCTCACAGAGTCCTCACATGGCAGAAGAGGTGAGAGACCTTCCTGGAGTCACTTTTCCAAGGCACAAATTCCATTCATGGGGGTTCTGCCCTTATAAGCGACCTAGTCATTTCCCAAAGGCCCTAGCTCAAAATACCATCACAGTGGTGATTACATTTCAACATATGAATTTCGGAAGAATACAAGCATTGGCATAACAAAGTAGTTTTTTTTCCCATCCATTTTTACTTTTTTCTCCATGAAAAACTTCCTAATGCTAGCATAGTACAGTAGGTACATTACCATTATGTTGTATAGTTGTTGCTATGTATGAAATTAGTAAGTAATATATTTTTTTAAATGACTGTATCATTGCATTGTGGTGGTATAAATCCTACATCTACAGTTTTATGTTTAGACCAAGACATCATTCCAGAAACCATGGTTTAAAAATAGAACTATTCAAAACTGACTCTAGAATATATCATGGAAAATATATTTATTACCAGACACTGATATTGTAAAACCCCTCATCTCAGTAGCATTTCCAATATATTAATAGTCCTTCCCTTAGCAATGTTCTTCAGTGGATTGAACACTCTGTACAGTCATATCAGTTCTTACATTTCCATATGCCAGTCTTTAAATAATTAATTGAACTTAAGTATTCAGAGATATTTTGATACATTACATTTCTGATTTAAAATAAATATGGTGATAATAACCTGATTTTTAGGCTTCTTGCCATTTTATTAGTTTAACAATACTAAGTGATACATTGTTTCCTCGGTTTTTAATAAGTAATATTTGGGAATCTAGTTATTAATGCATCTTCTGAATGTTTTGGAATAAATTATGAGGGACACTTTCATCAATGTAAAATATGACTTTATGTGAGGACAGATCTTTAATTTTTCTTTTAATTTAAACTGAAAATATTTATATTTAAAAATATCAGTGAAGATTTAGAGTCAATAAACAAACCTTCAGGTAGCTACAAAGTTAATGTTTAATAAGCAAGAACCATAAATCTATCAGAGCTATAAATCTCTTTTTGGAAAGCTTAGAAAGTATAGAATATGTTTTCTTTCACTTGTTCACCAATAATAAAATAGAAAATTTGGTTGAACAAAAAGCTGCTAATTCTATTATTGAAATATCAAGATTAGTAGGTGTAACTTTGTCCCCTTTTGGCTGAGATGACATTGACTATATTTTCTTAGAAACCTGTTAACTCAAAAATATGTATTTCACTTTGAGGAAAAAATTAACTTGACCTACATTTTAAAATCTTTTTCGGTAGGGAAGAAAAAGGGACTAGAACTCTATATGATATTAAGACTATTTTTTAAGTTTCTAAATCATTCAATTTACAGAAGAATAAACAAGCACATAGTCTTTATATGTATGTTTATAATCCAAGTGTCATCAGTTTATCACATGTATAAGATCTCATAAAACAGGTTTTCCTAGGTTAAGGATGTCTTTACAAATATTACATATGTTATTAGAAAGTTGAATCTATGCCATTGATTTCTTAATAAAATACTAGTTTTTATAAAAAGAGAAGTATGTGCTTTGGAATTCAAAATGGTTTAAATAGGATTATTGTGAATCTTGCAAAATTTTTTCAAACAGATGAGTTCTGGGCAACTCTGTTTACATTTGAAGGCCACTAAAATTTTATTTAATGATTTAAAATTCTAGTGATCAATAAATACTCAATAATTTTTACTACTAATTCTGAAACACAGAATACAGAGATTAAAACTCAACTACTTTCAGGGATCCTGGTCACTTTGTTGTGTAGCATTGATTCCAAAAGTAAAACGTTTACAAACTGTTTTGTCTTGAGGGCTCTCTCTACTGTGTGTGTGTCTATGGGTCTGTGTAAGTGTGCATACATATACATATTTACAAAAATATGTATAAATGTAAATAAAACAAACATATATATTTATATTTGTATTCTTATATGTGTTAGTATAGCATGGGAGAGAAATCTAGGTAAAGAGAACACTGTAGGGAAGAAAAGTTATCTGAGTGGGAATGAGCCCCGTATACACCTAAAACGGCTGTAATCAATCTCTCTCGAAGGGAAGCAGAATGTTAGAAGGTAAAGGGAGATGGTAAAGCACTAAAGAGTTGGGAAATGAATTTTGAAGTCAGATATTTTGAAATCAGACCCATCTTGATTTTTAGCTCTTTTTCATTGACTAGCTATGCGCCCATGGACAATTGGCTTCATCCATTTAAAACTGTCTGTGTATGTACAATGGGGCTTATAATGATACCTGCAACCTACTGATGTGGGGAGAATTAAATGACATTAATTAGCAAAGTGTTGGTTCAACTTCTGGGTAGTACTATGAAGTAATTTTTCCCTTCTCATAGATGAGAACAGCCTCAGAAAATAAATAATAAGATTTACCCCCTATACCATTTTGTCTCACAGGGAATGCAGGCAAGTGATTTAAACAAAGTATTTGAAAAGATTGTAAATGTGTTGCTTCATTGAAGATATTCTTGACCCTTATATGAGTAAGTGGAAGGTCTAGAAAAAGACTAAGGTTGCAAAGGCCAGATAGCAAACAGCATAGGATATTTCAATCAAAACAGGAGACTATGACAACTAGCAAGAGAGGCATTTTGTGGCTCATAGAGATTTCCAAAGTTCAGGGAAAAAAGATATTTCCAATATATGAATCATTTTCACATTAAAGATAAAATGAGCAGACCTTCAAGTTATTTTAAAGTAGAATACTTTCCCAGTGACTTACTGACATGCTCCTGCCAAATTAGCTCTTTTTAAGTTTTAGTATCATATCTCTTATTTCTTTTTCAGTTCTATGTGTGTGATTTCCTCGATAAACTTGAGCCCAGGTTTTAAACATGATGGAATTTGCCTGCATTTTCTCAGCTGTAGCTCATATAGTATACTGACAAAATTATTTTGGTTAGTCTGAGATGTATGTTTTCTCCTTTCTTCTTGAAAACTAAAACATTTAATTTTTATTCACTTTCTCTATTGACAAAATATCCTAAATCAGTAGCACATAGCCATGCACAAATTGTATTACATTTTCTTTTTTTCTTTTTTTTTTTTTTTTTTTTTTTTTTTTTTTAGTTTTTATCAGCAGAACACATTTCATTCTTGCAGAATTGAAGGATATGTTAACTTCCAAACAAGATTCCTGACATTAGCAGGAATGTACTGAGCAGGTCCTGTCCCTCTCCACATTCTATTCTGTCAGAGTATAATTAAGCAATTAGACATGACAGTGTGTATTGTAATGGAGGAATAACACAGATCCTCGGATGTGTTATGCATTACAAGAATGAATTCCATTAGGAATCTTCCCCAAAACAACTCATTTACAAGAATAAAACACATCCTTAACTGGGAAATTCAACAAAACAAGTCCATGGCAGGACACTCTTGGTCAATGATGATAAAGTTGCAAAATAGCCTAGGCTACATGTTGGGGTTTTTGTTACTGTTTTTATTATTATTATATTTTTTACCAAAGCATGAAAAATGTTCATTTGCCTCCAGCTATTATGAAAATCAGTTGGCACACTGGAGATGCTGTTTTTATTTGTTGCATATTAAAGTATATATTTTCTACAGTTTCACAGATTTCCAGTTGTATCTTTTAAGCAAGATAATGTAAATTGCAGTTCTTAGATCTTAAATCATTAAGCCCTTTTTTTTGAATGCTTAATTCTTGCTCAGCATAAAAGTTATTAAAATACATATCATTGAATTGATGTATTTCAAATATGAATCATAATTAAAAGTAGTTCTTGATAATATTCTTTATCATACAGACATGTTGATAATTTAAATTTATAAAATCAACATACACATTTTATAACTTCGGTAAAATTAGGTATATTTTCTAAATGTATGAATGTATACCTATCTAAATTTTACCATACCCTGAAATTAACAGTTTGAAGGCTATGTAATATTAAATAGTCAGGAAGAAAAATGACAGAAGCTTAAAGTTTTAAATATTTAGAACTTTAAATTTAATCATTATGTTATTTAGTAGCAATAGAAATGTATTACATAAAGTATTGATAAAACTTAAAAATAAAATGGTTTTGAAGGGAAATAGATTCTTCTGAAACTTCTAAAGAATATTCCTAATCAATATATTTACAAGAATGAAATTTGCAAATAGATTCTGAAGCCACACAACAGATTCATTACAGGATAATTTTCTGGGGCGTGTTGTGTGTATATATAAATATATATACATATTTGTCTATTTACAGATTTTATGTACCAAATTTATACACAAATAAAGAGAAGATAGTGTGTTTGTGTGTATATATACACGTATTCACATATACGTGTGTGGGCACGTGTAATATACTACAGATGGAAAACAAATATATGTATGCGTGTGCATGACTGGGACATTGTGCTGTACACCAGAGACTGACACATTTAAATGGACTGTACTTCAATAAAAAAAAAGAAAAACATTAAAAAAAAAGAAAAAGTAGTTAAAGATATTTAAGCCAAATCTAATGTAACAATTCATGTACATAGACATTGTTCATACTTAAATGGAAATAATCCTCTGAGAATGTGAGTAACTAGTTGTGAGACTTTGGGCCAATTACAAAACCTCTCTGTGTCATAACATTTTCCTTGCTTCTATGGGGATGATGGTGTCTGTCTCCCTAGAATTGTGGCTGAGCATAATAAAAACCAAGGCCACTTCATGGGCATGAAACCAGTACAGTCAGTCAAAAGGGCTTCATGCTTAGGGTTTAATGTTCTGAATTTATGTCTTGAAATACTTAGTAATTTTATCTTTGAAATGATGTTTTTAAGTGAAGTGGGACAACGGTTGCACGGGGAAAGGTGGGGGAGCGAGCCGGGGGTGGGGAGCATCTCTTTCTCCTTCCAGACCTCTGGAGTCTGGCCTGTATTTGTCCCTTTTGCCCAGCTTGAGGCACTCCCTAAGCATGAGACCGGATGTAAGAATTGGGTCATTACAGTAACTCCACAGATGAGTGAGATATCCTGATATTTCCATTTAAAACTATCATTGATCAGTATAAAGATGAAAGGTAAAATTCATGTTAATAATTTACATTTTAACTGTTCTTTTCTTAGAATGATATTAAGTAGCAAAAGAAAAAAAAAAAAAACACCATGACAAGCTGAGGGAGGCAAGGGGAGTGGGAGGGAAAGGAGAAATGGAGACAACACGGACAAAAGGAAACAAGTTTCATAGGTACCTTTTGTGGTACCTTTTCCCTGTTTTTTGAACAAACAGCCAAATATATTCACTTTTGCACAGGGGCCCACTTTTTGTGTACCTGGCTCTGATACAAAACCAAAAATACTATGTCTGTAATATTATAAAGATTCTTCTTTAAGGTATATTATATGCCAAATTTGTAAAATTCACAAGTTTGTAATATTCACAGTAAAGTCAAATACATGTTTTTATCATTTTGATTATTTTTCCAGATTAAGAAATCTTCCTTAGTTTTGTTTTTTATTTTGCATAAATTAATAAATGCATTTATTATAGACCTAAATGTGTAGTTGAAGTAATAGGATTTTCGTTTATTTGTCTGATGAACACTGAAAGTTGGTGATGAGAAAATAGAAGATAAATATGGAATAAAGCCATAAGTATGCTATGCAAATTATGAATAGTAAATTGGACACATTGATTAGATTCTTAGAAGATGTAATAGACTGAAAAAAAGAAGTCTGTCAACTAAGTTTTTGACAGGTGTCAAGTACACAGAACTATTTTTCAAAATGAGATTAAGTAATTGACAGAGTATGTTATGTGCACTTTTTATATTAAGTAGAATACAGTTTACTTTTACTGATGTGAAGACTGTTTCAGGAATTGAAAGCTTCTGAAAAAAATAAGTGACCTTAAGAACACATTTTCCTAGTCGTGGTCCAAATTGAGTACCACATTCAAGCTTTATTATAATGTCATCTATATTTTATAAGATCATAGTACCACCGCATTCTTTATAAAATATGACTAACACATTTCTTGTATGTTGAGCATACAGTGCCATACTTCTTTATCTCAGGATGGCCATTCGAATACATCAACTGCTTTGCTGTTTTGAACTTTGCTATTACTATAATAGAAGGATTTCTAGATATGGGCTCAAAAGAATCATGAGTTCAAGTCACAACCCAAAGTCTTACTATCTGGGTGACTTTGGGCAAGAAACTAGCATTTATGAACCTCAGTTTCATGATCTGTGAAATGGGATAATAGCATGCGTAGGATGTAGGGATCTATAGAAACAATGGTAAATACACTCTACACGTTGATGGGCTACACAAATTAACATTAATGGAATTACTTCCACTATGGGCTCAATTTGTACGTATCCAGAGAATAACATTAGTAAACCATTATGTTTATGTAACAATGCAGCATATGCAAGTCATTTTACTTTAATTTGTTGTTCTTTTTGCCAAAGATATGTGAGTTTCAGAACAGTTATATATGTTAGATCTAAGAGCAAACTGAGACAGAGAGTTTAAATAATTGCCTAAGATCATAGAATCATCAAATGTGATAACTAAAAAAAAAAAAAATTAGTGATTATTTACTCTACCTTCCTTATTTTCCATGTGAGAAAACTGAGGCTCAGAGAAGATTGGTAAGTTTTCCATGGTCTGTGGAAAAGGACAATTACGTTACTTCACATGTTTCTCCTGATAGTTCCTTTTTCATTCTTATTCAACCTGTGCTACCCCATAATGACAATAATTTCTTTTCTAGTTGAAACAAATATTATCAGTCAACATACATAAAATACATTTTTATAAAGCACAATGTTAACATCCATAGATTTAAATATTGCCCTCATTCATTTATTCATTCAAAGATACGTGTGAAGTTCATCTAGCAGGGCAGGCATTATCGATTTCTCATGAGAGAACTATTTCCCATTCTTTTCCTCAACCCTAGTGTTTAAAGAGTAAGACACCACCTGTCCCCCGACAAAAAAGTAATGAACAAATATAAGATGAATTGTTAGTTATAAGAAGTTCCAGAAAGAAAACAAATCAGTTAGTGAGACATAGAATAAATAGAGAGAAGAGGACAGAGCTGCTAAAAAAAAAATGAGTGGTCAGATAATGCTGCTTCAGTGAGGGGACATTTGAGTTGAGTTGAGAGCTAACCATGGCAAGTTAACTTGAGACAGAGAGACAGCATAAAAAAGGTAAGGGACTTTAATTGTATATGAAATGCAATGGAAAGCTATTTGAAGGGTTTGAAATAGGAAAATATCACAGTGTGTTGCATGATTTTAAAGGCTCACTTTAGCTTCAGTGTAGACAGTGATCGGAGGAGGTAATAATGGAAGCAGATGAAGGCAGAAGCTACTGCAGTCGTGCAGATGAGAGAGGATGGTGACCTGGATGCAGGGCTGCTGTGTGCAGTAGTGCTGTTCTCGTACTGCACCCCTGTAGCTGCGCCATTCTCACAGACTGCGATGTGAATGGTTGTCTGTAGAGCTGTCCAACGAAAAGCTGTCCAACTGTAGACAGTGATCCTTCTTGGGGTAGGAGAGTAGAAGTGGTGATGGAGAGAATTGGCAGAATCAATACGTAGTGAGAGGAGAATAAATTAAGATTTTTAACTGTGTGGACACTGGTGGAGAGAAATGGGAGAACTCATATGTCTTTTAGAACTTGTTGGTGCTGTACTTCTATACTTTCCTTTTTCACATTCATTATTATCATGAACAATTGAATAATTTCTTAAATCCATCTATTAAAATGACTTTAAAGTATTTTGGATCCCCTGGACTAATATTTGCCATATGGATTTGATGTGGGTTTGGTTTGTCAACATGAAAAAAATTCTATAAAAGATTAGTTTAACAAATTGGAAGCAATGTAATCTTTCAAAAACTCAAGTCGCACCACAGTAAGTGGTCAATAGCTATTTATTGATGGCGATGATGTCTGCCCTTTGAAGAGCTGTTAACAATACAATGCAAACCATATTGGAGTCACTTGAATGGGATATTTAATACTATGATTAGACTAATTTGCTGCAAGGTTGAAATTTCTATCTGGCGTTCGTGTGGACTATAGCATAGTACTTGAAAAGAGTCACAATTACAACAGTACCTTTTTTTAAAAAAAAGTATGCTTTCATGCATTCAAATATTTTGGCATTAAAATATTGACTTACCCTATTATTCAATCCAAATGCTGAGATTTCAGGCCTTCTCTACTTTTCCTTCTGCCCAAAAAGGTACAACGTGTTGGTACTTTCTAAGATTTAACATATAAACTTGGTCTTAGAGGACTGGTAGTTCAAAAGCAAAACAAACAAGCTTTCATTTTAAGGAGAAACTTCAAGGCTCTCTTCGAGGGGCCTGGCCATTCATTCATTATTTCAGAGCTGTCACTCTGTAATCTGTTGATTGGTGTTCATAATTCTTCACAGAGATATTGTAAAGATTAATGAAACAGAGTTTATAAAGTATTTTGTCTCTTCAAATGCAAGTTCTGCGAGCTGAGCGCTTAGAAGCCTCATTATACAGGCTATAGTGGGCCAGAACTCTTAAACTGTTAGTGAAATCTCCTAAGTGTTGCACTTTATCATTGCTGTCTTGGTAGTGCAGGGCTGTGCCGATCATATCTGTTTTACTCTTTACAGGACTGTTTAAGCATACACTATAGAGTTGATATTTATCAGTGTTACAGTGATCCTTTTAAATGTGGGGAGTATAAAATTTTTGCTCGATTTATCTTATACTGTTATCTAATTTCAGGCTCTGTATAAGCACAACCCATAATTACACACAAAGCGATGCTGTTTATAGCGTCACCTGTGTATAATGAACCTCCCAAAGCTGTGCTCTATGGTTTAATGTGTTCTTCTCCCAAAAGGGCTTCAAAGTCCAGGAAACTTGATTAAGATACCTGAAAGGTAGTGCCTCATAGCATTACAACTTCCTGCATGTTTACCACAAAATAACATCAGTTCCAGAATGTAATTTCTTCTAGAAAAGACTAAATTCTGGAAGAAAGCAAAGATCAACTTCTTTTGAGTTTGATGTTGCCTCGCTCTACCTTGAGGAAGAGAGAGGTAATGAGACATAAGAGATGTAAGGGAATTCTAGGGGCGCCAAGTCCACTTCTGTGGAGTGGAAGGAAAGTGGCTGGGTTCTCATTCACGATCCCGCAGAGTTCTGGGAACAGTCATGCTCAGGAAGGGAATATTGCTGAGAACATATCAGAAGGAAAAATTGTTTCCAGTCACTTATGAGATAATTTTTCTTCTGAGGAGAAAACTTAAGCTAATCTGTTAGAAGCCTTTAATTTAGTTGTAAAATGTGTTTCTTTTTGCTATAGTTAGAAGAATAGTGTCACACTGTATATTCTAGGGAAACTAAAATTTTACATTTTGTTATACAACTCACAGAAATCTACTTTAGCTTAATGATGTAAAAAAAAAAAGTTCAGACTACTTAGAATAAAAGATCTGTGCAAAATTTTTCCTTAATTTTCCAACTGATTATATGCTTATCAAACTATCTTGTAAGGTAAGAATTTCTAATCTAAGTATATCAAAACAAGCACAGCACTGAACTGTAGAAAGAAAGTGGAGGTGAATGAAATAAGAACAGAGACACTAAAATTAGGAATAAAATGTGAAGAAGATTTAGTCATCATAATTTTAGTATGCATTGAGAATATCTAGAGCCTTTACTTCACTCAAATATTTGCTTTTAATCAAGATGTAATTTTTAAAAGTGTGAATGTTGTCATTTTAATCAGAAAGTGATCACATTGCTCATATCTTAAACTACTTGTCACTAGGTGATCATCTTTTAAACAATAAAAATGAGACTATATTTTTACAGAACATTATTTGGATGTTATAAGCTAGTTACTATATATTTATACATGCCTATAGGGTTTCTTGAAAGTAAAACAATTCAAGGACATGATTTTTAGTGTGCATTTAAATATTTCCCCAAATAAATATTTGTATAAATTCCCCCTATTTCAAAATTTAGAAACTATGAACTACCATTGACAAAGATCTACCATTTAGATGGCCTGTAATCCTTAGTTTTAGTTAACTGAGACTCAGTATAAATGTAATTCTTATAATATATCTAGATATATAGATGTGTCTTTGCAGTGTATCTTTTGCTGAAATATTTTACTTAGGTTTATCATTTTTGCTATATATTCAAGATGCATTTTATGATAATACAAAGGCATGTTTCATTTCTGACAAATGTCCTATATATCATAAATAAAGTACATTTATCATAGCAGTGATATTTTAAGAGACCCTATATATCAGATATTCCATAATGTTACTTTCCAGAAGTTTTCTATTTGGACAAGTAAGAAATAGTTCAAAGATTATAGAAACTGAGTTATATTTTATGAATCCCTGAATAGCAAAAATATCAGAGAGCTCTTTCTTTAAATAAGATCATTGGTGGCAAAATTTAATGATGCATCAAAAGATAGTTTTGAAAAGCCTGAAATAATGTAAATCCTTGTAAACTTACAAAAATTAAAAATTAAACTTTCAACAAGTTGAAGTATTTGGTATTTTTTAGGTAGTATTGAAAATTCCCAACACAATAAAAAGTTGTGTTCTAGCTGGATTCTGTGATCAAGCCGATCAGAAAGGGGAAAAGCGCCACCTATTGATCAGAATATGCAAATTCTTTGTCGGTCTTTGAACTTACAGCTTTGTAAACTGCGTCGGAGTAAAAGGGTTTACTAGGTTGAAGACTTGGGCTCCTCAATATGAAATTACTTAAGACCCTTTTATTCTGAAGAATATGATCTTTCCATTTACGTATATATTCAGTACATCTCAAAAGCTCCTTTCAGCTGGCCTTTTCATCATATTGTATGTATGAGCTGCAAATCACAGCCATCTCTGCAGTATGTTTGGTGGACTGTCTTCGGAAATAATGGAACATAAACATGTTTCTTTTCTATTCAACAGTGAATTTTATAAGAATAAAATGAGCCATCATCATCCTGGGAAATTAGTGTTTAAAATTTTTTATTTAAAGAGTCAGATGTGGTCAAATAGCTGTTGCTTGACATGACATCATACATGTAGCTTAATACGTGTGCTTAATATATGTAATTATGGTCATTCATTACATATTTAGCTTTAAAATCTGAGAACTTGATAATGAATAGTTAATTCACTGAGTGACATTTCAACAAATTGTGTTAAGATTCATGGACCACGTAGGCTGAGTGAAGAGGTAACTGTTACTATTTGAAAATAAGATTTTATGTCTTCACAGAGTTGGGAAAGATTGACTTTCACATGAGGTATCTCCATACTTCGATTACATCCCTGATATCAATGGAAAACTGTTTTTAATCTATACAAGAGTGTCTTTTATCCTTTTCAAGCATGGGAGATCATCAGGCTTAAACCCTGAACATATCTATAGGCAGGAACTGCTCTCAATCCCTGAAGTTATAGGGAAGCAATTTTGAGTAACATTTTAGAATACTTCTTGCTCAGCAAAACATTAGCCATGTAAAGTAACTTAGCCTTCAAAAAAGAAACAATACTGTTAACCACTTGAAAGAAGTATATAACAGTAAATACAGCTAATGAGGTTAAAATGTGCTAGAATTTCCCTTACACATGATTTTGCACATGCAGTAGTTATTTAGAAAGAAGAAAGCTAATGTCCAAATGACCTTATTTTCTGAAGACCACATATAACATTTATAATTTGCATGTCTGTTTTACTAAATGTAACTGTAGTCCCTCCATTTTACTCGCCTCCCTGTGAAACTTTACAGGTTACCTTTGTTCTTTTCCAGATCAATAAAGGAACAGCAGATAACTATGAATATATTTCTTTGCATCTGCACAGTGAAAACTTTAAATATTAAAACGAAATATTGCAGCCCATAGATCATCTACTTGTACAAGACAGGAATGACAGTATTAAGATGCACATTCAGGATAGCACTCTTTCTACTTTGAACGCTGTCAAGAACAAAGTGCTTTACAGACTTAAAATAAATCTAGGTACTAATCCATTGAATTTCTGACAACAGGAGCCCAAGGTTTCCAGGCACTTAGCTGAGTACGGCATAAGAGCTTGTGCATTATTTATGTCCACTAATGGTGTTGCAATGCGCTCTGTGTGAAGCAGTGACAGTGCAATCTGCTAAGATAGCTGCGGCGGTGGACAAAGCCATACATTTTCTTGAGCTTGAATTTTTGACAGAATACTCTATTAATGCCAATTCTGCTTAAGTAAATGCTGAGCAGGGGTCAGTTGTTCCTTTTTTTCCCCCTTCTCTTATTATTTAAGAAAACAGTGCCATAAAATTGAAAATGATGTTCTGAGGTTTGCTGGATTTTTCAGTACAATAGTAGCCGATAAAGGTCACTCTACTTTTTAGTCTACTTTTATGATTTCGTGTGATGGTCCACAGACTCAATAGGAAAGCTCTTAGCGCTAGGAAAGGGAGGTGCTATTAATTCCAGCTTCAGTGCCATTATACTCTTCAGTGGATCAATAGAATTAAATGAGCTGAGATATTAGGAAAATATTGAAAAAGCAGGGGGGTTGTATTGTTTGACCAGGGTTGGGATGAGTTGAAAATAAAGAACCATCTACAGCAGCTGTCAATAAATCATGAAAACTATACTCCGAACCAAATGGAATACAGCGTGAAGCCTCAAATCTTAAATGCCCATAATATCTGTTGTGGGTTTTTTAAATTAAACATTTTATTTGAAATATCCACTGCAGTTATCTTTTATCAATCAAGTAAATTTTTAAAAGAGCATTTTGGTCACAAAGGAAATATTTCTGAAATGATATCTAGATGAGGGCAGTTCTGTTCACAAATTTCAAAAATATATTTTGATATACCTCAAACAAGCCCCTCAAAACAAGAAGTGGGAAGATAGTTCAAATATTAAAACTGAAAGTCAAGATTCTATTCATTTTTGAATTATCTGTATTTATCTGGATGTACAACTTTTTGGATTATAGTTACAAGGTTGATTTTTCCTTTAGTGTGGTGATGTTTTGCCATTTAATTAAGCTGTAAGAAGTCAATACATTCTAGTCTTCTTCACAGCAAAAATAACTTAAAAGTGTTTCATCTTAGGAAATAAGAGGTGTATATTAGATTGAACATTAATAATATAATTAGTAATTTACTTTTTGAGCAAATAAAGGCAGAAAAGGCTCCCCAGTCCCTAAAAGGATGAAATTCTTAGCACCATTTAAGTGGTCACAAACATGTGTTTAATTCTTTCATTATTAAGCCTTACTTGAAATTGTGTCATTTAAAAGTTATGGTGATAAATTTAAGATATCTTTCTTTTCAAAACTAATAACAACTAGAAATTTGTACTTGAGAAAAATATTTTTAATGTGTGTTTATGGCAGATACTGCAAGCTGCTCATCTCGAGATGTTTTCTTCTTGGGCATCCTGCAAGGCTACATGTTCCTGCCTCCTTTGTGGTTGGGAGTGGCAATTTCTAGATAAAGGAATGTGAAAGTGCCTGGTGTGTAGCATTTCTGTGCCACTTTAAGAAGTGGTGCCTTTTTTTTCCCTTCCTCTGAATGGATGCAGATGATAATAGGAGCAGTTGAGCTACAGAACAGAAGAAGTAAGGACACTGGGATCCCTGTGAGGGATCACCATAAATTGGAAATGTGTACTTGTACTATTATGAAAGCAAGAATGATCATCAGTTATGTTTGAGTTATTTTATCTATAGAGTTTGTTGTTACTACTGCTTAAACTTCATAAAAATAATAGAGATAGCATTAAGTAAATGGTCAGAAATTGTTGACACATAATGGTTGTGAAAGATAACATGTTACAAAATAATTGTTTTTGCTTATCTTAGAATTTTTTTTCAGATTGACATATGCAGCAATCCACTCTATGACTGGTTTTGCACCCAGGAGATGATGTCACAAAATGGCAAAATCTATTTAAGATAGCCCAAATAATGAGTTTAAGTCCACAATATCCTCATTCAGGCCATGTGTATACACTTAGCTAGTAGCATGAAATACAACTGGAAGAGTTTTTCATGTGACTCTCCTGAAAAAAAAAAAAAAGGCAATATTCTTAATTTAATCAACTTGTTTTTCTGAATCAGAAATTACGGTTCTGGCCCTTGAAGACAAGAGAAGTTTTGATTTCTCTGAGAACAACCTTTGCATATTGAGCGCAAGATTGTATATTGACAGATCGAATAAAGGTTTGGGGTTTCATTTGATCTGCCTAAATTCATGTAGATGCATTCTAATCTCTATTGGTTTTTGATAAAGATTCTTAAAGTTGATAAAGAGAAATTGGCTGAGGTAAATGATCTCAGAATTTGGCAATAACTCTCATAGATCTATCTTATATTTAAGAGCAAATTTTAAGAGGACAGACTGAACTTGTAAAAGAGAATAATCAGGTAGAAAACTTAAAGGGGAATTGTTGTTTAAAACAACTTTTTCCCTTCAGTTTTAGGTTATAATTGTATAGAAGTAAAAATATATCAGATCTTTTCTCTCTAGCCTCTTCTCTCAAGCTCTAGGATTTGGAGTTTATAGTAAGTTTTATTTTTATGTGCATCAGTGATATCAGTCCGTATATACTTTTAAACAAATGGTAGAAGTAATCTTTAATATATCTCTGTATAATTTATCAGATGTTGTATGTTTATAAGTCCTTCAATGTTCTAGTGATAAGAATACAATACACATTTGTAAAATGAATAAATGAGTTAATATGTAAAATAATGTTGGTGTCAACAAGTGTAAATGGGTCCAAAGAGATTTTCCTTCCCCATGAGTTATTTTTAAACCTTAACCTTCCATATCTCAAAGCACAGAAGCAGCTTAACAACTTATGAAACCTAATTGGTATCAAATGAAATACATTTCCAACAGCACATTTTTCAGTCTGAAACTACAGCTGAGTGAAAGGCTGATACAAGCATTCCTGTGCCTCGGAAGTCAATACGGTAGAGCAAGTATCCACCCTGAGAATGAGAGGTTATTACTACCTTCCTCCCAGTTTGTAAGTATCTTTAGTCGATTCGAAAGAAAGAGGAGATTGAGGAAAATTAATAAGAATCCTGAGGGGAATTAAGATTAGTTAAGATGATCTGATTTGTGGGTGGAGAAAGCAGACTCTACTTGTCATACATGAAAAGTGAAACTTGGTGGAAGGACACTAGAATAATTTACAGATGCAGGAAGAGTTGAGCAACAGAGGGTTAAGAAGTGTAGGAGACAGGGATGCGCAGGGTTTCAGAAACAAACATGTGCAGAGCTTTTCCTAAAGCAGTGCTGTTAGTCATGTTGACTAGTGGTTCTTGAATTCCGCTTAGCGGGCCATTTTTAGTAGTTAAAATGATAGAATACAATAGAAGATAGGAAAACATATAATACCTAGGATGATTACTGTTTTGCAAAACATGTTTTTCTTAATTTATATCTGTGTGCACTAGGTCTGTTGTGTTACATAATTTGTTGTTTTTATTGTGGTCCCAGTCAAAAAAGTGAAAAGACTGATGCTTCAAGGCACTGTGTTTGGCTTAACTGTGTTTGAAATTCCAAGTTGCAAGGAAAAATAACTGAGTAGTTTATCCCAGGCCATCTGTCCGTTCAAGTGTATTCATTAACCTGTGATCACAAATGCAAAATCCGATGATACAGATGTGGGGATGGCCCCTGGTTTCCACCTAGGATACGTTGATTTTCTATGAGATCCAATATAGTACATTCATTACATTTGTGGACTCAGTTTTTTGAAACATAGTGATGATTTTTATTATTAAAATCTGCAGTCTCTCTGGAGTACCAAATCTGTGAAACATGCTCTCTTCAAATATGTATTTAACAGTTGGAAAAATAGAACCACAGGTATACAGCAATGGTTAGAGTGACTTACTCTAAAGTTGCTGAAATCACACCCTTCTTGTATTAGGTAGGATTGATGAAAATATGTAATTGCGTACTCTATTCCTTGTTCTTAAAATGTTTTATTGTTAGAAGAAGCTGCCAAAATATCCTTCCACAAACTATTTAAATGTAATGTCAAAACCTCAGTGTTTCTTCTTCTATAAATCTGTATGTGGGAAATAAATTGCTATTGTTTTTGTATGATTTGTTTCTCTCTACTACTTGATTTATTTTTTATTTTTTAAAACATTTTTTAATTGAGTTATAGTCAGTTTACAATGTTGTGTCAATTTCCAGTGTAGAGCACAATTTTTCAGTTATACATGAACATGCATATATTCATTGTCACATTCTTTTTCGCTGTGAGCTACCACAAGATCTTGTATTTATTTCCCTGTGCTATACAGTATAATCTTGTTTATCTAGTCTACATATGCCTGTCAGTATCTACAAATCTTGAACTCCCAGTCTATCCCTTTAAAATTGTAAATGTGCATTTTCAAATTGGCAATTTTAGATAATTTTGCATGTAGCTACTAATGTTATTTATTTATTACATATTCAATATACTAACATTGTATATTTTTTCTAAAATCTAATCCTAAAAATTCAGGTAAGAGGAAATAGTTCCACCTTCTTCCATTGGCAGTTTCTTAAGTAGAATTCCATGTTTTTGTCTTTGGCTACAAGTTATTTAATGTGGTTATAATCCAGAAATAATCTCCTACTAGTAGGAGATTTCCTACTAATTGGAGAATTTTCCATTAATTTCTCTCCAAGACATCTTCTGAAAGTATATAGAAGATAATCCTCTGGTACTTTTATGAATTATTTTGAATTAATTCTAGTTCTAGCTCCTACTGTTAACACACTCATAAAGTCATCATATGCAATTCATTTTGTAAAGTCTGGTTTCTAAATTTATCTTTTCATCCTAAGGATCATATATTTCCTTTTTGACCAAAATCGGACAATAAAGTTTTACTCATTTTTTATATATACACAGAATCTGTAGATACACCTAAATGCTTTATCATACACAAATCCTCCTTTCCTCGTTCCTCCCCATCTACCACCTGCTCCTTCCTCCTTCCACCATGCCCCTCTACCTCCACCTTGTTCCAGTTGAAATAAAAGCACTAGGATATTTTACAGTCAAGACCAGGAATACACCAGAGGGTCAATAAAATGTGAAACCAGGCTCTTGGGTGTTATCAAAAAAGTCTCTTTCCATTCCCTTCATCTCTCTTTTTCTCTCTGCAAACTGGTCCCCTGCACAAATAAGAGTACATGAATGTGACATGAACGGGAGCATTGTGTCTCTCAGCTTCAGAGACTTCTCAGCTTCTTTTCTGTTTTACTCACACAATCCTTTCTTAATCCAGAACCCAATCTGTACAAGAGGGGGCTTACTGTCCCACACTGGGTCATTGGGTCAGATACTCAAGCATGGAACAAGTAACTGTTGCTAATGTCAAGATCAGGAAACTATTGCAATTATTATCATGACTGTTTTGGTATTATGTGGCAGAAAATTAATTGATCTTGTATAAGTACTAAAATACATAAGTTGAGAAGGCATAAGGGTTTAGAATGTGCCTGAGTTCAGGAACATCTGGAAACATGGTTGAAGAGACAGGTTAAATCAAACTAAGCAGGGTGATGGAAAAGTGATTCTTAACTACCTGAATTTAATCAATAGGGAATTCATTAAATCAGAGTGGTATCGGTATTGTTTATATGATGAAATAAATTGATATTATCAAAAATTATGCTCTGGAAGAATGCATAAAAATACAGATAGCCTAACCGACTCAGAAGTTTAAACAAAGAAGTCAATGTGGTAGAATATGATACAATGTTTTATTGAAGTATAATTTACATATAACCTTATATTAGTTTCAGGTGTGCAACATAATGATTTGATATCTGTGTACATTTCAGAATGATCACCACTATAATTCTAGTTAACATCCATCATCATACACAGTTACATTATTTTTCTTGTGATGAAGACTTTTAAGATTTATTTTCCTAGCAACTTTCAAATATGCAATACTGTGCTGTACATTATATCCCCATGATTTATTTACTTTATAACTGAAAATATGTATCTTTGGCTCCCTTCACCCATTTCACTCACCCTCCACTTCCTTGCCTCTGTTTAACCACCAATCTGTTCCCTGTATTTATGAACTTTTTTTGGTGGTTGTTTTTTAAATTCCACATATGGGTGAAGATCATGTGGTATTTGTCTTTCTCTGACTTATTTCACTTGACATAATACCCTCAAAGTCCACCCATGTTGATGCAAATAGCAAGATTTCATTCTTTTTTGTATCTGAATAGTATTCCATTGTGTGTGTGTATACACACACCACATCTTTTTTATTCATTTATTCATTGATGAACACTTAGGTTATTTTCATATCTTGGCTATTGTAAATAATGTTGCAGTGAACATATATCTTTTTGAATTAGTGTCATTGTTTCCTTTGGATAAATAAACAGAAATGGAATTGCTGGATCTTATGGTAGTTCTATTTTTAATTTTTTGAGGAAACTCCATAATGTTTTCCATAGTGGCTGCACCAGTTTACATTCCAACCAACAGTGCACAGGTCTCCTTTTCTCCACATCCTTGCCAACACTTGTCCTATCTTGTCTTTTTGTTAATAGACATTCTAACAGATGTGAAGGAATATCTCACCTTTATTGTGGTATTTAATTGGCATTTTCATCATGATTAATGATGTCGAGTCCTTTTTCAACTTCCTAATGGCCATATGAACATCTTCTTTGGAAAAATGTCTTTTCATATCCTCTACCCATTTTTCAATTTGATTGGCTGGGGTTTATTTTTTGTTGTTGTTATTGAATTGTATGAGTTCTTTATATATTTTGGATATTAACTCCTTATCAGATATATGATTTGCAAATACTTTCTCCCATGCAGTAGTTGCCTTTTCATTTTGTTGATTGTTTCCTTTGCTGTGCTGAACCATTTTAGTTTGATGTAGCCCCGTCTATTTTTGCTTTTGTTGTCTTTGCTTTTGGAGTCAGACCCAGAAAATTATCACTAAGACCTATGTCAAGTAGTGGTATAAGATAGTAGTCTAGTTTCATTATTTGTTCTGGTACCATGCTGTTCTGATTAGTATAGCTTTGTAATATAGTTTAAAACCAAGGAGCAGGGTGCCTCCCGTTTTGTTCTCCTTTCTCAAGATTGCTTTGGCTATTCAGGGTCTTTTTGGTTCCATACAAATTTTAGGATTGTTTGCTCTATTTCTGTGAAAAATACCATTGGTATTTTGATACGTATTGCACTGAATTGGCATACTGCTTTAGGTAGTATGGATATTTTAATAATGTTAATTCTTCCAGTCCATGAACATGGAATATCTTCCCATTTCCTTGTGTCTCCTTCAATTTTTTTCAACAATGTCTAATAGTTTTCAGTGTACATGTCTTTTACCTACTTAGTTAAATTTACTCTTAGCTGTTTTATTCTTTTTGATGCAGTTTTAAAATGAGATTGTTCTCTTAATTTCTATTTCTGTTAGTTCATTGTAAGTATATAAAGATGCAACAGAGTTTTGTGTATTGATTTTGTATTGTGCAACTTTACTAAATTTATTTGTTCTAGCAGTTATTTGGTGGACTTTTTAGGGCTTTCTATACATAATATTATATCAACTGCAAAGATTACATGTTTACTTCCTACTTTCCAACTTGATTGCCTCTTATTTCTTTTACTTACCTAATCACTCTGGCTAAGACTTCTAATATTATATTGATTAAAGTGGTAAAAGTGGGCATTCTTGTCTTTTTCCTGATCTCAGGGGAAAGCTTTCAGCTTATCACTGCTGAGTATGACATTAGCTGTGGGCTTAAAATATATATGGCCTTTTTTATGTTGAAGTATGTTTCCTCTTATCCTATTTTATTTAGAATTTTTATCATAAATCGATGTTGAATTTTATCAAATACTTTTTCTGCATCCATTGAGATGATCACGTGGGTTTTATCTTGTATGACTTTAATGTACGGTATCACAGTGATTGATTTATGGATGTTGAATTATCCTGCATTCCCAGAATAAATTTCACGTAACCATGACATATGGTTCTTTTAATGTATTGTTGAGTTTGATTTGCTAATATTTTGTTGAGGATTTTTCCATCTATATTTATCGGGGATATTGACCTATAATTTTCTGTTCTTATAGTGTCCTCGTCTGTTTTTGGTGTCAAGGTAACACTGGCCTTGTAAAATGAGTTTGGAAGTGTTTCCCTCCTATTCTATTTTTGGAAGAATATAGGAAGAATTAGTAATTCTTTGAATGTTTGGTAGAATTCATCAGTGAAGCTGGCTCTGGACTTTTGTTTTGTGGAAGATTTTTCTGATTCAATCTTCTTACTAGTTATATAATGAAACAAAATTTTACAGATATATGTATGTGTGTTGAGCAGAAATATAATATATATGTACAGTCATTATTTCAAAGTGTTATGTTTAAAACTTATTTTGCCTATGTCTATATTAACCCAACTTTCTGCAATAAACACATTTTATAGTAAGAATGATAATTTTAATTACAATTAAAATATAATTTATACATAGAATTATATGTATGTTATGAGTATATATGTATGTGTTTGTGTGTGGGTATGTGTATATACATGGCTGGAGAAATCAACTAATTCAAAGCTCTAAATGGAGAAATTAAATGATTTTCACAAAGTCAAGCAGCCCAAAGGTGACAGACCCCATAATGAAAATCTTTACATTTTTATTTAAAATCTAGCCCCTTTTCAATTTAACCACATGAATAAGGAACATTTTCATTAACTTTGGCATTTTATATATATATATATTTTTTCCCTACAGAATGTGGTTGTTGGATACCTCAGGGTGGGAACTGATTTTTTTTTTAATGAACAAATAATAAAATAAGGTTTTACTTTTACAAATTTAGGTCTCATTGCTAGTTGTGCTCAAGTTTTGCTGTGCATCCAGTGGCCACAAGTCAGTTTGTCCACATAGCACCCCTCCTTAGAATTTGTGAAAATCAATTAGAAGTGCTGTCAGCCAGAGTGATCAGTGAGTAGACTCAAACCCAAAATAACAACAACGTGGCAATATTATTTCAAAACTGTATTATAATGTGTTCTGTTCTAAATATTCAACTTAAGAATCTTAGAATGAAGTTACAGTTGAATCAAATTCTTAATAAAATATTTAGTGCCATTCATAGGAATGTATTTATTGCCATAACTCAGACATTATAACTTCAGTGTAATATGCATAGGTCTAAGAAAGAAAAAAAATGTAGATTTGGAATTATAACTTAATAAAATGTGGTCATATAAACTTGTATCTCTAGTAAATACATAACAGATGTGCTAATGTGTCCTAGGGTAAATGCATAATGGACAAAGATAATATTTTCTCCACAATAACATTTTATTTGTTTCACCTGTTCATCTTTTATGCACCTGTGTCTTGTTGGCAGTTTGCTCAGTTTGAATTTGGGAAACATAAGTATCAACAAAGTATAACTACTATTTTCTCTTGTGTGTTTTAAATTGTTCATAAAAGGTTTGCA
This sequence comes from Camelus dromedarius, assembly GCF_036321535.1. NCBI lineage: Eukaryota > Metazoa > Chordata > Mammalia > Artiodactyla > Camelidae > Camelus > Camelus dromedarius. Next base: position 30,374,264 of record NC_087448.1, read on the forward strand.
TAGATTGTATATGCCCTTATAATTATACTGAGAGTAAAGCTTCTAGTTATTTATAGTTTTTCTTGGCTTTCTCAATTTTTCATGAAAATGAGGGAAGAAAATTGTAGGAATGCTCTAAAATGAGCTAGTGTATTTTTAATATTTTTCAAATACTTTGTTTTTGGTGACTTTGCTTTAAGATGTGTTCCATTTCTTACCTTGCTTGATGTCTGTAGCTATGATTTCAGGGTACCTCTTTTGTTCATAGGAAAGGCAAGAATCAATGTATTGCTCTTGATTTGAAATCTTATTATTCACTATCACAATTGTGCTTATGTAGGAGTAATGGTTTCTGTCCAGCAGCCTGAGTTCAAGTTATTAAACTCTTAAAGAGAGGAAAAGGTTAGAAAAAATATATATATATATCTATATATATATAAATTATGTCCACTTATGGCTAAATTAAATGTTGCCATTGGGTCTTACCTCTTCTTTAGTTACTATTGTTACTCAAAATGTTAGTACTCAAATATGAACCACAAATGACAATAAGATTTTGCACAGAGAAACTATGTTAACCATATCTCTTCATATAGATGTCATATATAATTTGAATCCTACAAAGTAAATAAAACACAGCTACCAAATTAAACTGCCAAAAAGCAAGGCATCAAGTAGGCTTTTAAATAAAGCAATATAACTTGTATTGTTTATCATGGAAAAAAGATGGCAGAAGGTAAATATATTATTTTCTATTATATAATAATATATTATATGATACATCCATGAGCCATTTTCACATAGATTATGGAAAGAATGGAGTTACATGATACTACACATGAGAAGATTTATTTTAGCTAATAATAACACATTAAGTGAAGTATATAGAGAAGAAAACTTTTCTCTTTTTATAAAAAAACTTGGACAACCTAAATGTAGTGTGGTCAAACAATAGAGATAATATGTATATAATTTGTCAAGCATCTTTTAATCCCTTTTAAAGTTAACTATTCTTCAAGCCCAAATGTGTCATCACAAACTATCTATATGAACGTATGTACCCACTATGTTCTTACGAATATTGTCTTTACTTTTTCCTAAATCCTAATTATGAAATACACACTTTACATTTTAAATTGGGGCCAATTTTAAAAAGTACTTTAAATGCACTATATGTCATTTACATGGAGTGCTTCAGGTTTTATTAAATTTGAGCATTTTAGCAGGAGAAAAACGACAGTGTCAAAAATGACAATCTTTATTTTGTTAATGAAAAATTGATACTTTTTTACTCAATAATGCCTTATCATCTTGAAATGTCAAGAGTATTTTACTACAATACATCAAATGTGGTTGTTTTACTCAATTTTCTATTTTTTAAGGATGCAGAGGCAATAGAATAGTCTCACCACTCCAATGATTATTTTACTTATTGGAACAGGTCTATACCCTGATTTTTACTGCTCTAGATTAGTGCTGTCCAGTATAAAATATGTGGCAATTTGCATTCAAATTAATTACAATTTAATATAATTTAAAAGTAAATTCCTCAGTCTAACTTGAAACATTTCAAGTTCTCAGTAGCCACCTGTATCTACTGGCTACCATATCAGACAGTGGCAAAATTTTCCATCATTTATAAAGTTTTTTATTGGACAGCACCTCTCTAGATTATTTACATCCATCTCCTAAATGTGTATTATATACCTCAGGACAATTTCTACACTCACCATTTCATGCGTCATGTTGAAATGAAGCAAGTATAAATTGTGTAGGGTATTAAAATTTAATGTGGATTAGAGTTTGATCTGCTTTTTATAATATGCATAACTTTGATAATTTGCTCTGCATAACTCACTTTCAATTTCCTACAACATGAGACTGATAAAATTAATATGTATTCTTTGGATTATTATTAAGATTATATAATATAATCGCTATAAAGTGTACAACCCAAGATCAGGCACATAGTAGTATTCAGTCAGTTTTAGTTATCAAAGTGTCTATCGTATTAACCAGTAGTTCTGTCAGGTGATGGAATCTTAAATGGTTTATATAGATTCATTGTAATATTATTATATCTTCTGCTTTATTCTATTTTTCCCACTTCTTTGGGAGCACATCAACAAGTGTTGTGAGGGGAAAAAAATCTTTCCATTTCAGCCCTTTTAGGAATCTGAACAACATCATTCATATGTAAACCCATGGAGGGCTTTTAAGCTAGAATAAACCAGTCAGAAAATTGAAACTAGTATTATTGTATCACAGAATTATTAGTTGGTCTCTAGATTATTCAACAGAAGTTGTAGAAAGTAGATGAGGGATTTCTAAATAAACAATCTCAGAGTGAATGTGAAGTCATCTTAATCATATACCCTCTCAGCTTTTTACACCAGTGGCCTTTGATACACAGCACTCACCATGAATGTACAATATATTTTCCTTGTATAATCATTTCTTGCATCCTCACTTAGGCATTCGAGTTTAGCACCAGATGTGTTGCTCTTTTCATGTTGTCTCTTTTGCTGCTTTTACAAAAGCAGCAGTGGATTGGTTGTCTATGAATGGATTGAGTGCAATTTTCTGCTTTGTTCAAAGGCAAACCACTCTAACCATAGAAATTAAAATGAAGCACTTGCTTTTATTTCATTAAAGCTGTTAAATTCTACTGAATTATTTAGCAAGTTAGGATATACTTAGTCTCTATGGAAAGGATAAGTCTAGAAAAATAATCTTGTTCAGTTAGAGTAAGTATTACATACTGGAGTTTGAATCATTTTACCATATTTAACTCACAGCCTTAAAGAGCCAGATATGAAATGACAGTATGTCATATATGAAGACCTGGTTTAGGAGACTCTCTGCTATGCATTCTTCAACTCAATTAATGAAAACAATCCAATTTAAAGAACAGTTGTTAAAACAAGAGGACATTTTTCAAAAAGCATGTTTAATCTTCTGTTGTATGACATTATGTCCTATATCTTTATCTATTATCATATCTTCTCACTTCAGTTCTATAACTCTAAATTCTGTTATCTTTATCCAATTAAATTATGTGTTTGTTCTCTATTTCTTTTTTTTTAACATTTTTTATTGATTTATAATCATTTTACAATGTTGTGTCAAATTCCAGTGTTCAGCACAATTTTTCAGTCATTCATGGACATATACACACTCATTGTCACATTTTTTTCTCTGTGAGTTATCATAACATTTTGTGTATATTTCCCTGTGCTATAAGTGTAATCTTGTTTATCTATTCTACAATTTTGAAATTCCAGTCTATCCCTTCCCACCCTCCACCCCCCTGGTAACCACAAGTCTGTATTCTCTGTCTGTGAGTCTATTTCTGTCCTGTATTTACGCTTTGTTTTTGTTTGTTTGTTTGTTTTTGTTTTTGTTTTTTAGATTCCACATATGAGCGATCTCATATGGTATTTTTCTTTCTCTTTCTGGCTTACTTCACTTAGAATGACATTCTCCAGGAGCATCCATGTTGCTGCAAATGGCATTATGTTGTCGGTTTTTATGGCTGAGTAGTATTCCATTGTATAAATATACCACCTCTTCTTTATCCAGTCACCTGTTGATGGACATTTAGGCTGTTTCCATGTTTTGGCTATTGTAAATAGTGCTGCTAGGAACATTGGGGTGCAGGTGTCATCCTGAAGTAGATTTCCTTCTGGATACAAGCCCAGGAGTGGGATTCCTGTGTCATATGGTAAGTCTATTCCTAGTCTTTTGAGGAATCTCCACACTGTTTTCCATAGTGGCTGCCCCAAACTGCATTCCCACCAGCAGTGTAGGAGGGTTCCCCTTTCTCCATAGCCTCTCCAGCATTTGTCATTTGTGGATTTTTGAATGACGGCCATTCTGACTGGTGTGAGCTGATACCTTATTGTAGTTTTGATTTGCATTTCTCTGATAATTAGTGATATTGAGCATTTTTTCATGTGCTTTTGATCATTTGTATGTCTTCCTTGGAGAATTGCTTGTTTAGGTCTTCTGCCCATTTTTGGATTGGGTTGTTTATTTTTTTCTTATTGAGTCATATGAGCTGCTTACATATTCTGGAGATCAAGCCTTTGTCGGTTTCACTTGCAAAAATCTTCTCCCATTCCGTAGGTTTTCTTCTTGTTTTACTTCTGGTTTCCTTTGCTGTGCAGAAGCTTGTAAGTTTCATTAGGTCCCATTTGTTTATTCTTGCTTTTATTTCTTCTAGGAGAAAATTTTTGAAATGTATGTCAGATAATGTTTTGCCTATGTTTTCCTCTAGGAGGTTTATTGTATCTTGTCTTATGTTTAAGTCTTTAATCCATTTTGAGTTGATTTTTGTATATGGTGTAAGGGAGTGTTCTAGCTTCATTGCTTTACATGCTGCTGTCCAGTTTTCCCAACACCATTTGCTGAAGAGACTGTCTTTATTCCAATGTATATTCTTGCCTCCTTTGTCAAAGATGAGTTGACCAAAAGTTTGTGGGTTCATTTCTGGGCTCTCTATTCTGTTCCATTGGTCTATATGTCTGTTTTGGTACCAATACCATGCTGTCTTGATGACTGTAGCTCTATAGTATTGTCTGAAGTCTGGGAGAGTTATTCCTCCAGCCTCTTTCTTTCTCTTCAGTAATGCTTTGGCAATTCTAGGTCTTTAATGGTTCCATATGAATTTTATTATGACTTTTTCTAGTTCTGTGAAATATGGGGACACAAGGCTGGTTCAACATACGCAAATCAATCAGTGTAATACATCACATCAACAAGAGAAAGGACAAAAACCACATGATCATCTCAATCGATGCAGAAAAAGCATTTGATAAAATTCAACACCCATTTATGATAAAAACTCTCACCAAAGTGGGTATAGAGGGAACATATCTCAACATAATAAAAGCTGTATATGACAAACCTACAGCCAGCATAGTACTCAACGGTGAAAAACTCAAAAGCTTCCCACTAAAATCTGGGACAAGACAAGGATGCCCACTATCACCACTCCTATTCAACATAGTCCTGGAAGTCCTAGCCACAGCAGTCAGGCAAGAGAAAGAAATAAAAGGGATCCAAATTGGAAAAGAAGAGGTAAAAGTGTCATTATATGCTGATGACATGTTACTATATATAGAAAACCCTGAAAGGTCCACACAAAAGCTACTAGAGCTGATTGAAGAATTCAGCAAGGTAGCAGGTTACAAAATTAACGTTCAAAAATCAGTTGCATTTCTTTACACTAACGATAAATCAACAGAAGAAGAAAGTAAAGAAACAATCCCCTTTAAAATAGCACCCCAAGTAATAAAATATCTGGGAATAAATCTAACCAAGGAGGTGAAAGAATTATACACAGAAAACTATAAACCATTGATGAAGGAAATTAAAGAAGACTGAAAAATGGAAAGATATTCCATGCTCTTGGATTGGAAGAATCAATATTGTTAAAATGGTCACACTGCCCAAGGCAATCTACAGATTTAATGTTCTCTATTTCTGTTGTATATTTTCCTTTTCATTTGCTGGATAGTATCTCAGAATTACTTCTGGCTTTCTCAGAGTTAAAGTGAAGATGTTGCTTTCTTGATAGAAACTTGGCCTGAAAATAAAGAAAGATGGGTTTTAGTCCCAGATCTCATTCTCTAGGCCATTCATGGTTTCAGTTTCCTCATCCAAGATTCTTTCCAGAAATACCAATATATAAACTTGTGATCATCCTTTCAACTTGCTCGCTATCTTGATGTCAGTGTCATGTTAGTTTGTCACAATTAAACAGTTTCGTCATTGGAGATATTTGGAAATGGGATTTCTGGAGCCTGTTTTTCATAGGGAATAGCAGAAAAATATAGACTGAGTTCCAATGTATTAGTGGAATCCTGACTTATGTTTTTGTTTTCAAATAATTTGTGCCAAAATTAACCAATATACATGTATAAGAATGTCAAACTTGGGACTGATCAGCCTTTTTGCCTTTGTAATTTAGAGATTTTTATATTTATTTAAGAGGCAATATTTGTTTTCTCTCTGGACATAACTTTTTGATAAGATATGGCAATATTGAAATTAAGTTAGTGTAGTTCATGTCTGTCCTGAATGATTTTTAGCTCAGTTCTTTCAATAGTAAATTTGCTAATTTCACACAAAATGGATGCAATGTTAATCCAGAGTTAGATTTTAAAATCAATAGGATTTTGTCCAGGACTGTGATGGTCATATAATGTATTGCTCATGATATCTTTTCTAATAAATGACAAATAATGAATCCAGATTTTTTTTTCCATGGGAGGAAAAAAAATGTAATAACTAGCATGGATCAAAATGTACTACTTCTCAAAGTAATGTCCTTCTTTTTTTTTTTTTTTTTGTTATTTGTATGCATTCACTGTATGTCACTTGTTAGTTCTAGATTTCATAGTTAAAATTGTTTTCTAGTTAAATAAATAAAAATAGCAAGTTACTTGGAGATGATACTTGAAATCACTAACTAGAAAACCATCGATGTCTTCCACTCGAATGATTAGTGTGAGCTCTTGCTTTTTCTGCTTCTGCTGTGTCTGTCTGGAATTTTTTACTTTTAGTACTTCTCCTCCCTTTGGTTTTTGTGTTCTCGTGTAACCTGACTAGGAGATTTCTACTTTGCTTGTTAGTCTGAAATTCCAGTATTTATATATTATGAATTTGTCCTGTCTTTAGCCAGTTTGTTGAGAGCATGAGTGGCATATTGGTATAAAGAGTATAATATGTTTCCACCAGAGCTTGTGCCTAGTATTTTTAGAATCTACTACTTAGTATGTTTTCTTGTGGTTGGAGAATCTGCAACTCTGGCTTACATTCTGGTCTCTTTGCACGCATGGATTTGAATAACACTTTCTGCCTTCTAACACTAGATCACAAACTCAGTGAAGGTGTGCATCTTTTGTTTCTATCCATCTGCCTCACACTAATCAAGCACCTATAAGAGTAAAATGTGCTAATATATTGAGAGACTTTAATCAATATATATGTTGCCACCTTAATTTTCCTAAAATGTCATAATCTCTATGAAATCAAATATTAATTATTTACTCAATACCATTCAACTAATAAGTGCCACGGCCAGGAAAACACTCCAGTGACTGATACTCTCACATCACTTTGGTCAGTCAGGAAGAAGTAAGAAATTCTTACACATATCTGAAACATAGGCAACTGCTCACATCAACGAAATGGTATTTAATTTTCATTAGAAACATGCCCAAGTAGCTCTTAAAATATTTAAGGGCTTGAACTTTGAGATTCAATGAATCTGAGTTCAAATCCTGCCTCTTCCTCCTTTTAATGTATATTACCTTAAACCTAGTAATTTAACCTCTTTCTGCCTCAGCATTCTTATTTGTAAAATTACTATTAACTGAGAAAATGAAGGTAAAACACACAATGTTTGACAGATGTTAAATGTGTAAGAACTTCCTCTTAACATTATAATTTTTACTTATTTAAGATTTAGATTTCTCTGATAGTAAAAATAAGAAACTGATCAATAAGCAAATGTACTTGTTCTTCTCTCATTCCATTACATGCTTCTACCAGGAAAAAAAAAAAAGGAGGGGATGCCAAATCAGTATAGTCATCTACTTGGTCTTCCAATAAAAAGGATTTATTTCTTCTGAAGTGTAGACAATTCTTTCTATATCTAAGGCATTATAAATACTATAAAATGGATTACTATGTCTACATTTGTTACGTTTCTGGAAAAGCAAATTTGGAGACTTATGTGACCCATGTATACATATTCAGTCCATTCTCTGTTAATGACAATTAGTTTGACCCGATTAATTAGAGATGGTCAAATACTGTAAGAGGAAAAGCAAAAAATAAATCTCGCTTAGTACTTGGACCTTTTATTCAGATTTACTTCTGGAAACACTCTAGTTTCAATAAAGTAAATACTAGCAGAAATCTAATTGTTCCCATAAGTGTAGTATTTAATCCCAACACAACACACTGTCTATAACATTTCATACCATACCTTGATAGAGTAAATTTGGCAAACACTTGATAGAGTAAATTTGGCAAACAACTCTGTTAGAAGTGGTTTTGTGTTCATCATGTTCATTGTTTTGTGAGGTTTCCAAGAAGAAAGGGGTTACAAGCTTGACTAACTTACAACCAGCAGAAATTTTATTGCCATTCTTTTTTAGTAGTTTTAAGTGGTACTTATTCCAGAGGGATGTATACTAAAAGACAGATGTTGCTTGTTCTTTTTTTCTCTTTACTTTTCTTTTCCTTAGGCTAGAAGAATTTACTATGAATCAAGAGTAACATATATGCTAAATAATTACTACCTGGAGATTCTTAAACTGTATACCTTTTTGACTTTGTCTTTTTGAATTCCATCATGTTTGAAAACAAGGAACAAAAGATATGGCTCTTATTGCTTTTTTAGCCTAAATCTTTTGTCCTTTGAGCTAGGTAGCTGACAAAACAAATTTTTTCTCTTCAAATGTTTTGGTTTGTACTTTTAGCATGAATGTCATCTAGTTTATTTACTCAAAATTCCCATTTGCTATTTTCATTTCTCTTTTATATACGAGAGAATTTTTGTGTAATTTAATTCAGAATATATAGAAATGCGAATAAAATGGTAATGTAATAACCAAAAAAAGTAGATATCCCTTTCTAATATTTTCAGGTGAGCCAGAGTATTCATCTCTTGGTAACAAACACAGTGCTTTTCATTTCTCAACCAAAAAATATTTCTTCATCAACATAGGCAACTTACACTTTGTAGAATGAAACGTTCACATTATGGAACGTTAAACTCTGTATTAATAGAAAAGGATATTCTAAATTATGCAGCTTAAACATTTTGGAATGATGTTAAATTCAAGAGTGTCTTAATGATTTTAAAGCTGCTTTAATTTACTCAAATAAAAATAACATTATTATTGACGAAAAAGCCTAAACAACAAAACAAAATAAACTTGTACCTCATATTAGAAGAATCTCACGAAATATGTATAAAAGTATGATAATAACTAGGATAACTGGAATATTCTTTTTGTTTGGGTAAATACTTGCTTTTAAAGTAGGGTTACTTTAGGAAGATTTTCCTGATTCTCCTCTTCATGAAATAAAGCAAGCAAAAACCTGTCAGGATTGGATCTATTTTATATACAGTTGTGTGTGTGTGCATATACAAATAGACACACACACACATATATATAAAATGTAGTATATATATAGTGTATTATAGATACTATTGTATATATGTTATATATTATATATAGGATTTATTTTATATATATATCTGTATAATGCACCTGGTTTTGCTAATAAGTGTGTTTGTATTAAAATTTTTACAACAGATTATATTAACTTCTGGGAAGGATTATTGATCAAATATTGTCCAGTATTACTCTCTAGAATATAAATCCTAAAATATTTTCAGTGTTTAAACTGCCAAAGAACAATGTATACAGTAGATATATACTTATAAAGGGACATAATTTTTAGAAATATAAAGTGGTTCATAACACTGGAAATTATGCAATTATGTTCCATGTTTGAAATTAAACTCCTGAGGATTAATTAAAAATATGTTTGTGAAAAAAATGACAATATATAAAAATGTTTTCACTGTGTACTTAATATTGTGAATGAAGGAAACAGAATTATACAGCAGTGCATATTATAATAAATAGAATTTCATGAGATATAAATAATGTGGGAAGTTCAATTAAATCTAGAAGGCCTCCATCTGAATTCATTTACTTTAAGTTCTCTATGCTGTCAAAAAGCAAAGCTCTCACACCTTTGAGTTCAGATTATTTAAAAAAATTTACAATCATTTATGGAGAACATGCCATGGACATTTTTTGTTTTTTTTGTTTTTGTTCTGGTTTTAATTTGTTTTTTAAACCTGTACCATTTCCTGACAGGCATCAAAAATATTATATTCTATTCATTTTTAGGGTTAAACTTTGTTTCCTAAAGCTTTGAATGGAAGGATTAGAGATATTTCTAATTGAAGAAAAGTATATTTCTAGAAGTTTCTAAAAGTTGTGTTTTTCTAATTCTCCCAAGAGAGGCACACACAGAATTCTGACACATACGTTGAATCCATTCTTGTTTTGATAACAAATCCAACTTCTGTAGCATTAAAAAAAAAAAAAAGGATTAAACCTCAACTACCTCAATGACTCCTTCCCTAAGAACAGAAATATGAGAAGAAAAAACCAAAGAGTTCTCAAGAAATTTCTCTGTGGGAAGCCGTGTCTTGCTGAATAGCCAACAAATCAAACACACATACAAAGACTAGTCAAAAATCAATCACTGAGGTAGTCATGCAGATCCTTACAGTCATGAGGAAAAACATACAAATGAGTAATATGCAAAGTTTCGGTTTGCTATTTTCTGTGATCATTGGAGAAGTGAATGTTTCCCAACCATTTAAGGAAAAGTCAGTGGTCTTCTGAGGGAAACAACTGCTGGGAAAAACCCCACAAAATATGTAATAGGAGACAGAATACCAGCAAAGGCTTTGTGCTGTCCCCGAACAGCAACCAGGTTAATATCTCAAGCAGCTGTCCTGATCTCTGTGGTCTAAGCTTTTAACTAACTTTAATTAAATGGAACCTTTGGTGTGCAAGGGTACATATGCCTGGGATATGAATAAAAGAAGCAAACAGAAGAACCTGGCATATGGTTGCATATACATGCATCATTTGGTTTTTGATTTTTTGCAAGGATATTTTAACATTCATGAGGTAAAAAAGATGAGAGCAGAAATAGAATTGTCTCTCTGGACTTCAACTTTTTGCCTACTATTCATTCCTACAATCACAGCTAGTATTAAAAAACACTGTAAGTCTTAACTGTCACATGCACAATCTGAAATGTTTAAATGGACCCTGTGGATTTTGATCCAAAATCAAACCAATTGGTTGCAAGTTATTTTTCTCTTTCGTTAGATGTTCTACTGCAATATTTGCATAAATGTAACCGTGCTGTCCGTCTTTTAACTTTCACTCAATTAATTATGCTTCCAGCCCCCTGCTGATGGACAAAAATGAGACTTCATCTGCAAATAGCTTCAGCAGTTTACAGCTTATTAAATGCCAAAATCTAGTTAAGACAGTTTGAGAATTCTCATGTCAGGGATTTCAACATGCCATTTTTAACACACAATTCTTACTAAAAAAAATGAACCCACTACTCCAAGTCAGGAGGAAAAAATAAATCACTGGTATAAAGGTAATGAACAGATTAGAATTTTATACAAATTGTATACTTAGCATATGTGGCTTACTCTGAGCACACTTAATTGGTTTGCCTAATAATGAAACAGCTATGAGAAAGACTACCAAGTTGACAAGAAAATGGTATCTACAAATTACAAACGGCTTTCATCTATGGAACCGCTTTTTATAATTTATATAAAAGTCTGTGTATAGTCTGAAAAAAAGCAGATAAATAGGAGATCTATACTCAAATGCTCTTTCAAAAATAACTTTTCTCCTACTTCATGTAACAGGTTTTACATATTGCATCAAATCGTTCCCTCACGATCTAGCATTCTTTAGACCATTTGGGGTTAGCTCTTCATTTAAGCCAGAAAGAGAAAGCAAACATTATATATTCAGTAAAGCTAAATAAATGGATAAGACAGACAACACTTTGCCTTCCACTATGACAGGGATTGAGATAATTCTTTCCATAATTCTGTGTGATAATTTAACTTCCCTCCATCCCCAGGAACACACCTATAAATTTAGATAAAATTAAAACTTCCTTGAGAAACATAATTTTTCATCAGGTATCTGGCATAAAACATTTTGTTTCCATACATAGTTTATTCTTGACATCTACTTTTTAATGATTTTTTATTAATAAGATATATGTGTTATATTCCCTTAGTTTAGGAAGAAGGGAAAAGCATTCTATTCATGCCAACTGAAGGAATTAAAATACTTACTAAAGCATGTTTGCATTTAATTAAGCATTAAGAATATTTTAGTTCTTGTCACAGAAAAGTCAGGTTAGGTTCTTATGGCAACTGGCCATCAGTCTCCAATCTAAGTTGTTGATTTCCTTCTTCAATCTTATGGCAAATCATATGATACTCCACTGTATTGGATTTTATTGACAAATTGTGTCATGTTTATGTTCTTTTCTTATAAACTACTATGATAGAGCTGCATGTGACGTGATGACTTATGACAGAAGTGCCAGAGATTATTTTAAAAGCAATTTCTGTCTGATCATATACCAATTAACAGCTTTCATAACAAATTCCCAAATATGCAGTTGGCATTTGATCAAAAGGAACATATTTCATTGCTGATATTTGAATATTTGGTACATATTAAAGAAATTTCTGTTTCCACTCAATGGATATGATTGTGGAAACATGCAGTGGCTACCAGTATTGCTCTGGCACAAAATGATACTATACATTACTTTAATTACATGCTACATCTCCCCGCCACCCTTTCTAGAGCTTCTGATAAAAGAGGGGAAAATTACCAAAGAAGTAAGTCAGGTATACTCTCTTAAGTTTTAATGACTCCTACATGATTTCTTATGTATGTTATTAGCAACCAAAAAGGTAGACTTCTACAATTAGAAGGAACTGAAATACTTTTTCCAACCCAGAGGAAACAAAAATTTAAAGCAAGCAGAGCCTTATGTTACATACAAACTTTGTGGAGATATATCAGTTGTGTTGTAGATATGGTTAAGCAGCTCTAGAAGTCATGGGTTTTTTTTCCTATGGAATTTGTAGGGTAACTGGTAGCCAGCAAGTGGGAAATGGAACAGACTTCACTTCACTTTGTTGTCTTTTGGTCAAAAATGTAAGAATTTTTCATTTTTCCATTATCAGAAAGATTTGAAGACTTTATGAGATTTAGCCGTGTGTGTGGTAGTAATGTGTGTTCTAGAGATATTTTACGGGTGTCTATCTATTGGAATATAATAGAATGTTATTCCTAATTATCATTAATAGAGGATTTTTCAACTGATTCATAAAACAGATGATTTGACGATTTTATCTGCTCCAGTTAAATTCCGAAATAGTGTCATGCAAGAGGGTCACAGATACACAATTCTAGTACTACAGATCTAACAGAGAATTTATTAGGGTGACCCATGAGGTTCCATTATTCCACAGCATCAGCCAGGCATTGATCTTCATGTATCATGGCCAAGGTTCCAGCAGAGGACTGCCCTAGTCTGCAGGCTGGAGATGGAAGGCGATGGTGGGATGGGCACCTGAAGAAGGAACCAGCCTCTCTCCACCCCTATCCCATTGTATTACATATTTATAGCTTAGCCTAAGAGGTTAAGGGACATTTGAATAAAATAAATGTATCATCAAAGAGTCTCCATACCCAGAAACGACACTAAAAATTATGTACATTCAGGGTGCTTATCTTGCCTGCCAGGAATGATATCAGTCCAAGGCCCTGTCTCTCTGCAGACTGGCTTAGCTCAACCCAGCCAGCTCTCTGCTAAGAAACCAAAGCAGGGTAGGAAATGGGCTCCTAGGGCCATCTACAATTGTCTCTAGTCAACTAGAAACTTCATATCAATCTCTTAATAAACTTTAAAAATTATTTTAGCTCCTCCTGCCTATTCAGGAACTTCACAAAATCAATTATGCTTATAGTTAAAAAATGTCTGTCTTGTGTTCTTATACTCTTCCAGCTCCCTGTTCCACACCACCCCCCTCCACCCCCTTCTAGCCAAACTACTCTAAAAAGTTGGCTTTTCTTACTGGCTCTTTCACACACCAGCTCTAAACAAAACTGACTTCTACTATTACTCTGTTGAATCAGTTCTCACAAAGGCCACCAATTACTTCCGTAATTCTAAATCCAGTGTATGCTACTCAGGCTTCAACTATTTCTTTGTAAAATGTTCTCTTCTCTTGGTTACTTTGACACCACACTCCAGCTTTTCCTAATTCTTCATGGACATTTCTTTGCAAATTCATACTCTGTTCCCTGACCAGTATATCGTGGAGATCTGTAAGGCTTGTTTCCATTTCATGTTTTCCTCTTTTCAAGATACCCTCTAGGAAATTTCATCTGTGTTCATGGTTTCAGCTACTATCTATGGGTCCATGGATTCTAAAGTCACAGCCCCATTGCACAGATCTCCTCTGAGCCAGCAGTGGATTTCATCCTACTAACAGATATTTAACTTGACTTTCTCAAACACTTCAGACCTAACACATCTAAGGCAAAAACCATGATTTTCATCCCAACACTGATCTTCTGGTGCTCTCTCAAAAGAGTCAGTGAAAACACAAAATATTCATTTGGAATTAACTCCTACCACATACCTTTTCCATTAAAATATCCAGTTTCTCAGCAAATCCTCACAATTTTACCATTTAACTATCTCCTAAATTTATGCATGTCTCTTCATCACCTCATCCGTTACCCTAGTCTTACCTTACAATGGCATTTCCTTAGATTGTCCCCATAGCTTGGCATTTCCTTTCTTCATGTAAGCACCTATGCTGCAGCTGGACTTACATGTTCAAAATCAAATCTTACCATTAAGCCCCACCACTCACTAAAGCCCTTCAATGACTTTCCATTTTTCATAGAGTAAATCCTTAACCCAGGTGAGGATGACTTTTGTGATCATAACCATATTTATCACATCTTCCTCTTGTGCCATATCACTTGTTGCTCTTAGCATCTATGGTCTCTAGGAATTCATTCTGATTTCTAGAGATATATAGCATGGCTGCTTCCCACACCTCCTGCCAACACCAAGGTCTTCTCATATTGTAGGTTCACTCTGTTAAGTAGAAGTCAAGTGCTTGTGACTGGTTTTGAGGCCATTTCTTTAGCTTCGTGGAAGCCTGAGAATGTGACCCTTGAGCTCATCCTCATTGCCATATGAAATCAAGGCTTCTATAGACAACATATGGGATCCAAGATATGTGAGAATCTGATTGAGAATACTGTGTACATAAGTAAGCACCTGTACCACACTGTCAAGGTAATTTATTGAGTAATGAATAACTGGTGTTAATGAGATGCAGCTGCATTGTAAAATGGATTCTATTCACATATCTCTGAGGAATACAGCACCAGTAAAATATACAATCCAGTAGGACTCACAGCTTACTGATTTCCTATCATGAGGTGGTTTGTAGCCCACCTATTCTGATGCTTCAGCACTGTAGGATCCCCAGGGTAGAGCTCGTGAGGGTTATGAGGCCTCTCCTATAGCTTTGTTATAAACTTTGTGATTTTGCCCACCTTGTTACCTCTCTTAAAGCAAAATAAATTGATGTTCAGTGAAATCTATTATAGCTCATGTATTTTAGTACCAATCACAACTCAAGAACACAGGTGCTCCACAAGCAAAAATAGATATGTCACAAAAAGTAATAAGCCTGGGGCTTATTACTGGAGGAAGTAACATTAAGTTACAACCTAAAGTTAGAGTCATGATTAGGGAAATTGAGAATATTGCATTCCATGCAATAACATATCTATTAATGCTGTGATATATGGGGTAAGGGGGCGGGGCATGTCACATTCAAGTGGTTGAAAAATAACCCAGGGTGGTCAGGTTATAACTAGTAAAAGTGTGAGGTAGGTGGAGACTGTAGACTTAAGCAGGATTCAAATCAGGAAAGCTTTTACAGACATGTTAAAGGTTTTGTTATACAATGTCGTTAATGGAACTCACTGAAGAAATGTAAAAAGGAGACAATGAGATTGTTTCTCTTCTGTCCAACTGGGACCCTAATTCTTAGCCTTGTTCCTAAACCATTTCACTGGTAATATCCTTTGCAATTTCTTAGAGTCTTGTTTCCATGTCTGTTATTGATACATATTTTACTTTAGGTAAGCTAGCATTTTATAAATCACAAAATCTGAGTGGCTTAATACAACAGAACTTAATCTTTCAGTTATTTAGTTAAAATTGGTATAGCTCATGGGTGAGAAGCTTTCCTCCATATAATTTTTAAGAGAACTTAGTACCATTTTATCTTGTGATGCTTCCAAAGCTTTGGCCAAAATAGGCACAAATGTCTTTCATTTATATTTCACTGGCAACATCATGGCCATATTTAATACAGAGGGACTGGGAAGTGTAATCTAGCTGTGTACCCAGGGAGAAGGGAGGAATGTTGATATTGGTAGGGTTTAGCAATCTCTGCGACAGTTACTTACAAATATCTTGCAGGCTGTACTTTCCATAGACAGAAAATATGCATCCTCTCTCCAAAGAACACAATCAAAAATTGCAGATTCTATGAATGCAGTTCAGTGTCAAACATCACAGTTACCTCCATCAACTTGCAATATGGGTCATCTTAGGTTGATTTAAAGGTTTTTTATCTACTCCCATCCCTATATTCCCCACCCAGCCCCACTACTCTCAGATACTCAATGTACAGTTGTCGACCAGATACAACAAAATACAATTAAAATTCTGTTGGCTTCTGGGTAGGCATTGTAAGGCATCTTCCCTGACAGGGGGAAATTCCTGGATTACCTCCCTGTACCTATATTTATTTCCTGAGGGTGCTGGAGCCAAAGGTCCATGAATTACACTTGTAGGAAGTCTGCTTGCTTGTCCTAAACACACCCTTTCAATTGTTGTATGAGAAAGAAATAAACTACTGGATTTGAGATGTACATTTTGGGGGTCTATTTGTTATAGGAACTGGCATTTCTCAAGCTAACCATATGCATTGCAAAAGCAATGCCAGTTTGTGACTAAGGCCATCCATGTTGTAGGAAGGTTGAAGTATTTCTTATATGGAGGCACTGCAGCACATTAAGAAGAAACAGCGACATTAAGACAGTGACTAATTCTGTTGGCCAGTTTACAACAGATAATGTGGAAACTGATAAAGATTGTAATTTAATTTATTCAAGGATTGCTGTGTGGTTTTAAAGAGAAAAACAATCACTACTCACAACTAAAAGCTTTCTCTCCCTTAAAGAGACACTGAAATGAGTTAATAAAAGTGATAAGCATGCATTGATTAATCACTAATCCATTGGGGGAAATGATGAATAAAGGCCCTGAAACTCATAATATTCTCAGTATGAAGTTCAAATTTACTATTTGCACATTTATTGAATTAAGAAATAGGACATTAAACTTGTGTAAGAACATTTGAAGAAAAATTAAATACTTGTATAAAACAAAATTGGAAAATTACAGGTCATTAGAAAGAAAATATTGCAAAGTACTTTTGCCTAAATTAGTGCAAATTATCTCTTTGCTTGTTCATGCCACTATAGATGACTTTTTTCACAATAGCTCTGGGAAAATGAATGTATAAAATATATATTTTGAGGACTAGTTACAATTAGGCTCAAACCCAATAATAAAAAGGGCAATCATTTATCTGTGTCTTATTCCATTCTTTGTCCTCAATTTCTAGATACTCAGAGCTCAGTGCTCCCTGCTAAGGCACACCTCAGTCCGAATGGCCTTCTTTGGAATATAGTTCATTTGATAGAACATTCTTAATGTCTTCCTTTCTCTTCCTGCAATCAGGCTATCTGCTGTGTGTCTCGTCTCATTCCTTGGGAACGCTGCATTTTCCTGTTTGAGAGTTAATTTGATAAACATGCAATGTTAATTTTGAATGACATTTCATATATTAAAATGTCTTCTATATTTTTATAGGCAGTATCTGTCAATCATAGTGTTTTCCTGAAGACATGGCCTTAATTCTCAAGAATAAGATTAAGTATAGAGAGAAAGGCTATCTTCAGGGACTTCATATCTGCCTTCTTCTCTAGTCCACATACTCATTTCTTGAGCACTGTGTCATCTGTACAGGGGTATTAATGAATTTAATATTATCTGTCTACACCCTCCTCTCTAGCCAATGTATGCTTTTGCAATTTCCAGAGTATGCCATGATCTCTTATCTCTGATCTTTGGACATATGTTGCTTCCCCTAAGCAGAGTTTCTCTACAATAAATTTTGTGCTTAATCTTCAACAAGTTTCAGTACAACTCAAGAGCACTTCTTCATGATGGCATCTTCCATTCCTGCCTGCTACCCATCAGACTATCCATGAGCCCCAACATCTAATATATCAATTACCACGTTTTATTGTAACTGTTTTCTAATTCATCCTTCTTAGCACTAAACTTTGTAAGTTTATTGGGGGCAGGAATTTGTCGTTGGGGAATCAGAACTTTCCTTATCTTGGTAATTAGTACAGCGAGAAGTTTGTGGAATGAGTAAATGAATGAAAGCAAAATTAAATCTGTAGTGGGAACATTGTGGTGGGTAAGCTCTTTATAATAAAATAGAGCTAATATATGAATTAGTTAAAGTGACATGTGCAAATTATAATGTTTGATCAGTTGAAGGTAACTGAATTGTGAGAGACTGCCTTTTCTTTCATGATTATAGAGTGAAATATTCCAAAGAACACATTAGTTGACATCCATAAATCGTTCTGAAATTTACTGTGCAGCATTAACATTATTGCCCTTTGATAGATAGAATCTTTCTGAGCCATCATAATAACCCTACTTTTTCTTGTTTGTTTTATTTCGCCAGTGGCATGAGGGGTACAAATTGACTTTAGACCAGTTTTAGGAAATCCCAAATTCAGTGGAATCATTATTGGGTCCACCAAATTCTTCCTCTCTTGGGCACTCAAATGAGTCTCAAAGCTTGTCACAAGATATAATCATGAGAGACTTCCCCGACACTCTCACCCCTTGTGACCTGTATCTGGAACACATGCACATCGTACATAACACTCTGTCACAAAGCATATAACACGTATCCCAAGAACACTCTAGCTTCACAAGATATTTTCTTCCTTAGCAGTACTGCATTTAATAGGCCTTTCCACTATTCTGCAAGGCCATTGGTTCTTAAATAACCAAGATAACCATTAAATAACCAAGTGCATGCTAAGACCAGTGAATTCCAAAGGAATTATCCCATTACTTCACACTAGGAAGTAATTTGGATACTATGGTTTGCAGGATATCATTTAATGAGTGTTTCTAGCAAGAGTAAGAAAGAAAAAAAAATCCAAATCAGGAATGAGTGCCTATAATAGTAAGAAGACATTCCTGTGTCCTTCTGCTGATGGAAGGGTCTAGAATAATCAGTTTGCTAAAGACTGGCAGTATGGAACTATATCAAGAATAGTGGGGAGCTCAGTGTTTGAGAACTCATCAGTGAGTCTAGTGAGCTCACACTTGGTCAGGAAGTGTTTGTGTTTTTCACACTGTGAATATCCTTAACCACTAGAACACAATTCTCATGAGAACAAACTTTTTTGTTGTTTTGTGCTTTTTAGTATTTCCATTGCTGTGTCATCAAGGCCTGGAGCAAAGTCTGGAACATGGTAGAAGCTCAATAAATATTTGCTGAATTAATAATATTAATCCTTGTGTTCATGGGTGCTTTGTTTTTGAACCCATCTTTTTGGTACCACTGGGCTGGCAGAAAAGGCAAATAACTTAGTATCGGTTATTTTGGTAATTCTATTAATTTAAAAAATTATATATCATCCTTGGGGCATTTCTTTAGGTGAGAATTTACAACAGAAATGAATATTCTCAGACTCTGGGCCATTCCGTTGTATCCATCTATGGATTCCTTCCTCATCTTCCTTATCACTAATCATTGTACAACGTTAGTTACTGCCCAAGAATCTATGTGTAGCTCTACCCCATCCTGTCTTTTCAAATGGTTTAAAAACTAAATACACTACTTGTTTTTATACTTCTTTAGGCAATTTCTTCCTCCACCAGTCTGTACAGGATCTGGAATGCGGCCTTTAATACTGGCTTATGGTTTAGAGGCTTGATTCATTTATTTATTTTTTCATTATCAGGTTTTCGGTTAGAAGGAAATTCCTCATGAAAACTTCTAGAATGGGTTCTTGCTATTCTTGCATGCTGGAGGAAACTCACATGATAAACTGGAACCTACAGTTTTGTTTGACATGGTTTCTTTGACTTAATGGAAGAACCTGGTCATCAGGAGACTAAGTGGCTTAGAGGCAGCAGGGCAGATCATAACAATCTCATCTCTTGGAATGAATTGGCACTGAGATCCTTGCTTATGGACAATGAATTATGGGGTTCCCAGGAATGAATCTGACAGGCAAAGTACTAAGGCCTCATCTGATTTATACATAGCCACCAAAATAAAGGGGAAATTAAAAAAAAAAAAAAAACCTTCTAGTTTTGGCAAACAGGAGACTTGACACCATATTAGAGATCCATGGCCCTTTTTCCAATTTTACATACTTGCATCACTTCACAACCCAGAGCCCTTGAATAAAGAGCAGGCAGCTTCGTTGAGGAAGGACTCTGGATTCATCTTTTAGACAAATAAAAACAACAGGTGCTCCTCATTTTTGTCTCTTGCACAATTTATAGCCTCTCCAGTAGCTCAGAGAAAATTTCAGTTCATTATTTCTATATGATAAATAACCACAATTTCATTTAATTCATCTCATATTGAAATTGTTTTTCATCCATTTTAGGATTTATATCATCCTCCTGACACACACACACACACACACACACAATTATGAAGTTTTAGAAAGCTATGATCAAGTTTTATTCACTTTTTTCCACTTTTTACCTTTCCGTATGTTTGCTGCCTTGTATTAAATTGAAAATATAATTTCCCTGCTTAAAAACAATGAACCACAATAAAGCCTATTTTAGAAATGTGTTTTCTCTCAACTTCATTATGCTTTTGCACTTAACATGTTCCTAAATAATGATATAACTAAAGACGAATATGTGGACAGTCCCACATCTTTGGATATGGTGAAATGGCATGTTATTTAAAAATGAAAACAAATACCCTGCAAAATATAGATATAAGCTTCATATCTTCTTTCTACATTGACACTGTTAAACCATGGACAAGTATATTGGCCAACTAACTACTGAGACCAACCATGCTGTAGTGTAGCAGAGAGGGCAAGCAGAAAAGAAGAAGCATTTGTATCACATTCAAGATTGGTAGAAAAAAGAAGGAAGTGCCTCATGACAAAAGAAGGGAATTTGAAAGCATTTTTCTCAGTTTTGATACCCCCAAAATACATCAATATGTTTTTCATAATTTGGAAAATGCAATTATCTTTTATTAAAATTAGTTACTGCCTTTCTCATAAAACCCAAATTCCTTAGTTTGAAATAGGAGGCATATCATTATTTAGTCTGTACCCAGATTCTCTAGCTACATATATTACCATAAGCCACCTTCTCAGTACCTGTTATATTGAATTATTTGAATTTGAATCATTTTCTAATAATTCTATACCTTTTGAAAAGGCATATGTCTTTTGTACTTCATCCTTTCAACGTCTATGCTTCTCATTCTGTGTCTTAGTTTGAGTTTTCTAGAAGCAGATCCAAGATGAGGTTTAGGAAAACTGGTAGAGAAGTGGGAAAGATGGACAGGGAGGAGATAAGAACAAACAAACAAAGTGTATGCTGTCAAGCAAATTGATACTGAAGGCAATTGGAGTTGTATCCTGTGAGAACTCTGGTAACACGTAAGAAAGGAGCCTGGAGCCATCCCACAAGAGGAGCGATGGCACTAAAGTATTAATTCACTTACTTCTAGCAGACATTACTCATTTATTTTTTAAGTTTGTTTACCTGAATTATCTCTATTACACCAAAATATTTATTGTCAGATTCTTATTTGACTTTTTTGTCACTTTGTGGACAAAAGCTCAGATTTCTGAACATAATTATACTATGAAAAAATAGAACTCTACAATGTAGATCTGAAAATGTGAATAAACACTTTAAATTTTTATGTTTTATGAAAAAAGGCATTGGAAGAATATTCATAAGATGCAAAATGAAAGTCTGTATATTCAACCTTATCTTTCTTAGTCATTTTCAAAGCTATTCTGGAAAATTAATTTGAGAACAAAGTAAGTGATTTTAGCAAAGGTGTTATGCAATTTATGTTCCATTTTGTTTGAGTTCTCAATGAGAGTGGAGAGAATTCTTCATTATTTTATTTTTCATTTGCTTTTGTACTGTTATAATGCCAAATCACATATAGTATATCACAGTAAAAGCAAACATGTTAACCTTATGGTGCTTTTTTTTAGTGTTAATGATGTTGTTTTTCATTATTTGTTTTTTGTAACAAAGCATTATGGCAGCAATGGAAAAAATAAACCTTGTAAAACATCTTACCACCTATTCATCTTAAACAAAAGTTTCATATATTTTGATATGGTGTAATACTGCAGTATAGAAATATGCAAAATAAATGGCGTTTCCACCTGCAGAAAAACTGATTGTTATTACAGAGGTTGAGGAATGAAAGCAGAAGTTGTATTGTGTTGTATTACAGCAAAATTTTACAACACTCACAACCTAGTGATGTCAATAACTCAGTTATGATCAAATACATATTTTCATTATGTGTAAATTTGATGGCCCATGCTGACCACAGGTGAGATACCATCAATCATAAAGGGTGAAAATAAACAAAGCCAAAAGCAAGTGATACAGAAAAAATACAATAGAATATTATTCTATCCTAGAAACATTTAAAATCATTTTGAAAGATACAAACAAGTGTTAATCTTAGAAAAATCTATATAAAGTAAAAGATCCAAATACCAAATCTAAGAGATGCTGAATAATATGTTGCTCATTTGGACAAAGATCATCATATTTAGAACTTTAGATTCCAACCTTCAGTGTGTATAATCTTGTCACTTCCTACTGCATAAACATATGAAATGAAAGATAAAAGCTCTCTCAAAGGGTTATTGAGGCTCTTCCTAGCATCACTTCTCAAGGTGTGCAGTGTGGGTCACCTGACTCAGAATCACTCAAGTGCACACTGGCTGATCAGGACAGAGCCCATGTGAGACCCACTGAATGAGAATCACAAAAAGGGAGGTGGAAATTCATGTTTTAACAGGCTCTGCTGCTGATTCTTAAGATCTCATGACTATAGTAGGGAAGATTTAGATAGTACTTTAATTATTATGAATTTATTATATTCTGACATACTTTCTCAAGTATATGAACAGTGAAATTATAAAAGATGTTCAAAGATCTTTTTCTAATCCAAATAAAAGTCTTTATAAAATAATATTAATCATAAACACATTTTCTATAAGACCAGCAAAAGAGTGTTTCAAACTATTATGAAAGAAAATGGAATTTCAAAGCATTTTAAGTAGTCTTTAAGGAATGCTCATTGTTTTCCATCTCTAATCATATATATACATGTATTTTTTAATGAAATATGGTTGATTTACAATATTGTATTAGTTTCAGGTGTACAGAATAGTGATTCAATATTTTTATAGATTATACTTCATTAAGAACTATTATAAAATATGACTAATTCTCTGTGCTGTACAATTTATCCTTATTGCTTACCTATTTTATATGTAGTAATTTGTATCTCTTAATTCCATATCCCTGTCTTGCCCCTCTCTTCACATCTCTCCTCACTGGTAACCACGAGTTTGTTTTCTCACCTATGAGTCTGTTTCTGTTTTGCTATATACATTCATATATTTATTTTTTTAGATTATGCAAATAAGTGATATCACACAGTATTTATCTTCCCTGACTTATTTCATTAAGCATAATATTCTCTAGGTCCATCCACATAACTGTATATGGCAGAAATTTACTCTTTTTATAGCTGTGTAATATTCCATTGTACGTGCATACCACATCTTCTCTATCATTTGTCTACTGATGGACACTAGGGTTGTGTATATACCTTGGCTATTGTAAGTAATATTTTTATGAGCATTGGGGTGAATGTATCTTTTCAAATTCGTGTTTTCATTTTTACAGATATATATTCAGGATTGGAATTGCTGGATCATATGATAGTTCTTTTCTTAGTTTTATGAAGAGCCTCTATGCTGTTTTCCATAATGGCTGCACAAATATACATTCCCACAAACGGTATACAAAGGTTCTCTTTCCTGCATATCCTCCCCAACATTTGTTATTTGTACACTTTTTTTGGATGATAGCCTATCTGACAAGTGTGAAGTAGTATCTCATCATTTTGACATACATGTCTTTAATAATTAGTGGTGTTGAGCATCTTTTCACGTGTCTGTTAGCTATTTGGGTATCTTCTTTAGACACATTTCTATTCAAGTGTTCTGCCAATTTTTTTTTTATTGAGTTGTTTGATTTTTTTGATGTTGAGTTATATGAACTGTTTTTTATATTTTAGATATTAATCCTTTATCAGTTTTCAGATATTTTCTTCTATTTAGTAGAATGTCATTTTGTTTTGTAAGTGGTTTTATTTGAAGCACAAAAGCTTTAAAGTTTAGTTAGGTCTCATTACTTTATTTTTGTTCTTATTTATTTTACCTTAGGAGACAGGTAAAAAATATTGCTATGACTTATGTGAAAGAACATGCAGCTTAAATTCACTTGTAGGAATTTTATGATTTGGAGTCTTACATTTAGGTTTTTAATCCATCTTAAATTTATTTTTATTTATAATGTGAGGAAATGTTGAAATCACATTCTTTTACATGTGGATGTCCATTTTCCTAAGTAACACCTATTGAATAACACCTATTGAAGAATCTCCATTGTATATTCTTGCATTTTTTGTTGTAGGTTAATTGACCTTATGTATGTGGGTTTATTTATGGGTTCTCTGTTCTGTTGTTCTATGTGTCTGTATTTGTGCCAATACCATGCTGTTTTGATAGGAACTTTGTACTATGATCTAAATTCAAGAAGGAATATACCTCCAGCTTTATTCTTTTTCACTCAAGATTGCTTTGGCAATTTGCAGTCTTTTGACATTTAAGGATTATTTATTCTAGCTCTGGGAAAATGTCATGAATATTTTGATAGAGATTACACTAAATTTGTAGATTTCTTTGAGTAGTATGGCCATTTTAACAATATTAATTCTTCTAATTCAAGAGCACAAAATATCTTTCAATTTCCTTGTATCATATTCAACTTCCTCCTTCAAAGTTTTATAGTTTTCAGACTATATGTTGCTCATCTCCTTAGTTTAGTTTATTCCTGGGTATTTTATTCTTTTTATGAGATTTTTAATTGAATTTTTTCTGCTTTTTTTCTGATAGTTCATAATTAGTGTATAGAAAAGAAACAGATTTCTATGTACTAATCTTGGTTCCTGCAACTTTGCTAAATTTATTTATCAGTTCTAATCTTTTTCTGGTGGTAAATTTAGGATTTTCTATATATAGTATCATAATATCTGCAAATAGTGACAGTTATATTTCTTTCCTGTCAATGTGGATGCCTTTTATTATTATTTTTCCTCATCTGATTGCTGTGGCTAGGACTTCCAATACTATGTTAAATAGAATTGGAAAGAGAAGGCACCCTTGTCTTGTTCCTGAATTTAGAGGAAAGGTTTTCAGCTTTTCACTATTGGGTATGATATTAGCTGTGGGTTTGCCATAAATGATTTTTGTTATACTGAGATATGTTCCCTCTGTATCCTCTTTGATATGAGTTTTTAAAATCATGAATGGATATTGAATTTTTCAAATTCTTTTCTGCATCTATTGAAATGATTACGTGATTTTTATCCCTCCTTTTCTTAATGCGGTGTATCACACTGATCAGTTTGTAAATTTTGAACCATCCTTGCATCCCTGGAGTAAATGCCACTTGATATTGTTGGATTGGTTTGCTAATATTTTGTTGAGGATTTTTGCATCTGTATCTATCAGAGTTATTGGCCTGTATTTTTCATTTTTTGGTAATGCCTGTGGTTTTGGTATCAGGGTCATGGTGCTCTCATAGAATGTATTTGGGAGTGTTGTGTCCTCTTCAGTTTTTTGGAATAGTTTAAGAAAGATAGATATTATTTCTTCTCTATATGTTTGATAGAATTCCCCTCTGAAGCCATTGGGTCTTGGACTTCTGTTTGCTGGGAGTTATTTTTATTACAGATTGAATTTCACCACTATGACTGGTCTGTTGGAATCATCTCTTTCTTCGTAAATCAATCTTAATAGATTCTGTGTTAAGACATTTGTCCATTTCTTCTAGATTGTCCAATTTTTTGGCATAGAAGTGTTCATAATATTATCTTATGATTTTTTTGTATGTCTGTGGTATTGATAACTATTCTCTTTCATTTCTTACTTTGTTTTCTTGGGTCCTCTCTCTTTTTTTCTTGGTAAGCCAGGCTGAAGTTTTATCAATTTTGCTTATCTTTTCAAAAACAAAAAAATCAGCTCTTGGATTCATTGATCTTTTCAAGTTTTATTTTCGCTCTCTATTTTATTTTATCTCTGGTATTTAGTATTTCCTTCCTTCTGCTGATCTTTTGCTTTGTTTATTCTTCTTTTCCTAATTCCTTTAGATGGTAGGCTAAGTTATTTGAAATTTTTTATTTTTTCTTTTCTTTCTCTTTTTTTTTTTTTAAGAAATGCCTCTATTTCTATAAACCTCCCTCGTAGAACTGCTTTTGCTACATCTCATAGATTCTGAAGTTGTATTTCCATTTTAATTTGTCTTCAGGTATTTTTTTTTTTGATTTCTTCATTCACCCACTTTTTTAGTAGCAGGATATTTAGTCTCCACATGTTTGTTCTTTTCTAATTTTCCTTTCTTTAATTGATCTTTAGTTTCATACAGTCCTAGTTTAAAAAAAATGCTTGATATAATTTCTGTCCTTTTAAATTTATTGAGACTTGTTTTGTGACTTGCATGTGATCTATCATGGAGACTATTCCATGTGCACTTGAAAATAATGTGTAATTTACTTTTTGGGGATGGAATTTTAAGTCCACTGGTCCATTGTACCCTTGAAGACCACTGTTGCCTTATTGATTTTCTGTCTGAATGGTCTGCCAATTGATAAATTGTGTGTTAAAGTCCCTTACTATTATTGTATTATTGTCAAATTTTCCATTTATGTCTGTTAACATTTACTTTATATATTTAGGTGCTCCTGTATTGGGTGCATATGTGTTAATGAGTATAATATCCTCTCCTTTATTGATCCTTTTATTATTATATAATGCTCTTCTTTGCCTCTTATTATAGCCTTTATTTTAAAGTCTATTTTAAAACAAATATGTGAGTATTGCTAACCCACTTTGTTGTCATCTCTGTTGGCATACAATATGTTTTTTTCATCACTTCACTTTCAGTCTGCTTCTGTCCTTAGCTCTGAAGAGAATCTCTTACAGGCAGCATATAGATTGATGGGTGTTGTTTGTGTGTGTGTGTTGTTGTTGTTTTGTTTTGTTTTTTTAATCCAATCTACCACCCTATGTCTTTGATTGGGGAATTTAGTCGATTAATTTTTGAAGTAATTATTGGTAGGTATGTACTTACTACCATTTTATTCCTTGCTTTCCAGTTGTTTTTGTAATTCTTCTCTGTTCATTTCTTCTTTTTGTTTCTTCCCTTGTCATTTGATGATTTTCTTTAGTAGTATACTTGTGTTCCTTTCTTTTAAGTTTTTGTGTCTATTGTAGGTTTTTGATCTGTGGTTACTATGTGATTCATGTATGTTGACCTATAACCATATCTATCTGTTTTAAACTGGTAGTCTTTTAAGTTCAGACACATTCTAAAGGATCTACATTTTTACTCTCCTCCCTCACATTTTGTGTTTTAGATGTCATATTTTAGATCTTCATGTCTATCCCTTAATTGTTTTTAGTTATAGTTACTTTTTATTTTATTTTATTTTTTTGCCTTTTAATCTTTGTACTAGCTTATTTAAGTACTCAATCCTCAGCTTTTATTATGTATTTGCTTTTCCTAGTGGGATTTTCCCCTTCCTATACATTCTTATTTCTTTTTCACTTAGAGAAGACTCGCTAACATTTCTTTTAGAATAGGTTTATTATTGATGAACTCTTGAATTCTTTGCTTGTCTGAGAAATTCTTTACCTCCTCTTTGATTCTAACTGCTAATCTTGCTAAATAGAGTATCCTAGTTTGCATGTTTTTCTCTTTCACTACTTTGACTATATCATGCCACTTCCTTCTGGCTTGCAAAGTTTTTGCAGAAAATCAGCTGATAACTTTATGAGGATTCCCTTATATATGACTGTATTTTTCCTTTGCTTGTAATAGTAACTATTAAAGTACTACTTATTCCCTGTCTCATTACAAAATACACTTAAAACATTACACATACCTTACATAGAATATATAGTTTTAAAATTAGTACAAAGGGTAAATTAGGAGAAAAATAAAATGTATTATACAGAAATGCATTCTGCCAGTTATGGTGTGGACCCACGTTTAACTTCTACCCAATTCAGGTAATGATAATGATAATGATAATAATATAAAAAATAAGTGAAGAGGGCATGATAGATATGTATACAGCATAGATTCTAGTGATAATTTCATGGGTATTTACTCATCTCCAAACTTGTATACATTAAATTTGTAAACAGTTTTTGTATGTCAATCATATGTTAATAAAATACTATTTTTAAAAGGCAGTGAACAAATAAATGAATAACAAACCAGAAAAAAAAGCTAAGGTAACAAAACTTTTTTTTTTTCACTAACTCTCCCTGTTCCAAATTTGGATCTTGTGACCCAGTTCATATACCTTAACATACAAAGATAACAGCATAGAGTTCACATCAAAGAAAGGTAAGCCAGCTTTCATGATCTCTGTCATCCTCTGGGACTTTCACTGGTAGTTTGGGTCCCAGACCTACAGGCTCTCATAATAATCTGTGAATACCTCTGTTGTAACACACACTTTAATGCTGTCAATTGTCTGTCATCACCACTGGAAAACAAGAAATTATGCTCTTTATCTTGGCATATCCAGCATCATTACTATATCAGAATACTCAACAAGTGCTTGTTGACTCTTATGAACAGAGCAGCAACCCCTATACAAAATTGAGGGCTACCTTCACTTCACCTCTTGTTTGAGAGAAATAAAATCAGTGTCCTAGGTCTCACTCATTAGTGACAGATTCCTCCTTTTTTGCCAAGAAATTCACTTTATCCTTCAGCAGATTGAACCTCTGGCAGATTATCCTGGTAAGAACTCACAATTTAGGTATGTATATAATCTCCCCTCAGAGACCTTCTTTAAATTCACACCATGTAATAGATACAGAAATTTCTATCATTTAACTCCCCTAAAAGTTATACTGTGGAGAAAATAAAGCTCAGTTTGTCTTGCTGAGTTGCAAAGTTAAACCATTGCACAAGTTTTTTAAAAATTTTATAGCTTAGATTAATATGTAATAAAGTCATTATATAAATCTGACCTATTTTGGCCAAGAGCATTTTAGTTAGATTACATAAATTTTATAGTAGTACTAAAAATCTAAATACAATACCACATGAACTATTAAAAATTAAGATTTGCCAGAAAAATAGAACTGGTAAAGCTTGGTTGCAAAGAGAACAGAAAAAAAAAAAGCCAAAAGCAAAAACAAAACAAAACAAAAACTCATGTAACAGTGAGGTTATGTCGCTATATTCTATGAAGTTTAGAATATCTGGAGACATTTAGATAAAAAACTCTTGGATCATTAAAGTTATTTTTTGTTATTTATTTTTTTAGAGTTGACTTTTCATAGAAATATAAAGTTGGCTTGTATTTACATTATTTTATGTATCTTTTATTAGGTCTTTTGAAGATTTTTTTCTCTGTTCTTAGAATCTTACACTGTCTTAGCAGTTTGTAGATACAAATCAATTTCATTGATTTTGCCAAAATTAAAGAGACCCAGTTTCCTGAATACTTGGGACTCTATTCAGCTAAGGAATATTTGTTGTGTTACACATTTGCTCTTTTTCTGTTTATTCTTATTTTTTCACTAGAAATATCATTTTCCCCAGGTAGGATTTCACTTTCTGTTATGCAGGTCTATTTTTTTTCTCAGAAATTTTGTATCATCTTTTTTCTTGGGTTATTTGAATTCTGTTATTGTTTCTCACATGTGAACTATACATCTATGGGTTTCTACATTATTTAGTTTGCATTATAAATATGTATCTTTTATAAAGTATTTAATCCTTTTTAAATTTTTTTTTAATCTAAACTGTTGTTTTCCTCTGAGGCTTTTTGTTGTTGTTTTGTTTTGTTTTTTGATTTGGTCTGGTTTGTTTTTTTCCATCTTACTACTTCCTCTAATTTTATCATTCCTTTTCTTCAAGGGGTATTATGAGTTCCGATCTATTGTGAGTAGTGGATAATTTTTTAAGGAATATATTTGCTCTAATTTTTTTCCAGCAATATTACTTTGTTAGGTTATGCAAACTTTGTAGAAGACTTTGATTTTTCCCACTGCTTCTACTTGATGTGGTAATACATTTTCTTTCCGACTATACAGGAAGAGAAGGTTTGTATGTTACCAGTACCTGATTCCCTGTTCTGCCATCCCTGCAGGTATTCTCTCAGATTTAAAGAAGTTGGGAGCCTATGAAAAGCCTCAAGAGAGACCCCTGGTGAGTGAATCAGGAAGTCTTCCAACTTCACTGCACATTCTCTGACTGTAAGAAAGGTACTGACTATTCTTAAGAACCAGAGGAGGTATGTAACTTTAATAATTCTATTAATTACACCAACCTGCACAGTTTATAGACACCTTTTGTATGCCAGGTGAGTACTCATATTGACTCTAATCCACTTAATGGCCTGAAAATTAGGTGATATTAATATTAATATTTGTATTACTTAATATTATAGATGGGAGGAATATAAATGGACTTAAGTTGAACTTTTCATATATTGAATTTTGATGGGGGAAAAGCAATGGATAATCAAGCAACGATGAGAAAAACAAAGACATTTAAATGAACAAACATGGGGTCAAATTCTACAGCTATATGGCTTTCAGTATTAATTCCAAAATATTCATATGAGAGAAAATGTAAATTAAAATGCATTAATAGAACTAAATATCTACAAATTTGGTGATGTGTCTGTAAAACTTAATCTGAAGTAGTATTTACATAAATGAACCTTCAAAACTTGATCAGCTTACATAGTTTCATTTCTCTAACATTTTCTGAGCTAAGTCAACATGTATATAGTAAAATTACTTTTAAACTATTGCTGTTAGAAAAAAGGGTAAAATTTTTTTGGCATTTTACCTGATAAATTTTAATTCCAACCTCACATACACAAATGTCTTTGGAATTTCAGTTTATCTTGCATACCATGTGGAAATGCGCTATATATTTCTTTTTAATAGTGTTTGCTCTCTCTATTTAAGCTTCTTTAAAGTAGGTTAAGGACAGTTAAATGGACCAGGATTATGCTGTAATTAGTAGAATCTAATATTTCTTTGCCTGAATCACAGTATGTGTTTCCTCAACTTACTTTCATCAAAGTAAGTCATTATTCAAGAAGATATAATTAGCTTGTTTTAATCTTATCATTCTCAGATACCTGCTAAAGTAATTAGCTTTCTCCTCTCTTCTTTTTAGTTAGAAGATTGCTAAAGGATCAATGCACAATACATCATTTTCTATTCTGCAACACCAATTACTTTGACCCTTAGTGTAAATTTATTGATTTTTCTTAGTAGTGCATTATCACCAGTTATTCACAGCATGGTGTTTATTAATTAGTAAGAGAAATATAGATTCATTTGTGAATAGTTATCCTTTCAAGTTTCTTGTCTAGAACATGTATGGTAATGTGTTACCTGCTAATGGCACATAGAATTTCAGAATAGAGTTTTTCCCTCATTCCTACAGTTTCCAAATTGTTCCTATTGAGATGCATCATAAACTCAGTTAGAAAAGAAGAAAGAAAGAAAGAAAGAAAGAAAGAAAGAAAGAAAGAAAGAAAGAAAGAAAGAAAGAAAGAAAGAAAGGAGAGAAAAGCCTTAAGTAAATTACAAAGTTAGAAAAAGTTCAGTTTTTCTGACATTTATTCTCAAATAAAATGATTTATTTCTTTTTCTTATGACCAAGGACTACAAAACAGATACTTTGAACACCTCTTTATAATATTGGTCATTGCAATATTATATTACATAGAAATTAAAGTTGAAGTAAATATAACTGATATAGTGGAGAAATATAATTTTTGGTCATTTGTGTATTTGTCTTATTAACCTACTAGATTGAACCTTTCTAGACAGCAAAAAATGAAAATAAAAGCTAAAAAAATTATTAAATTGTACAAATTGTACATGTGATTCTTGTTAGATATTCTCCTTTGTCATTATTTTTTAGTCCTTTTTTTTCATTCTATAAATCTTCAAAGTGCCTACCGCTGTGTATCAGGAATTGTAGGATCCTGGGATACAGTGGAGACCAATGTAATATACATGCTTTAGTGAAAGCAAAGTGTATTTATTCTGTTATGTAATTCTTTCATTTTTATCTAAATGTGAATTTTAAAATCATCAGACTTCTACTGTGCAACATAATCACACACACATATCATAAATTCAAATTTATATTTCTCCAATAAGCTGCAAAGAGAGTAATTCAATATTAAGAGTGGTTTATGGCTTCAGCAGATTGCCTTGATGGAATTAAGTTTTCCTATCAGAAATGTTAACATTATGGTGACCAATGTCTGTATATTTTCTACATTATTTTTTTACTGAGTTTACTAGGAAGAATAAGTTCCTTGTAAATAGCTTTGAGGGCCAATGTGTTCCATATTCTCCTGCATACATCATTACTTTAATGATCTTGAAATAGGATTTTTATTTCCCCTGCCATTTAAAACACAACTGGAAGTCCCATTGAGTGAGTAAATACAGATGTACTCAGATGAAACTGAGCATAGAATGAATTTTTTTGTCTGTTTTACATTTTTTTAATCAAAGTATAGTTGGCTTACAATATTATATAAATTTCAGGTGTACAGAATAGTGATTCAGTATTTTCTTATCTTAGACTGATGTTTTCTCTGTTTTCCTAATTAAAATGTTTTAAAACGTTGATCACTTTAGAGCTCTCCATTTCTCTTGTTTTCCTGTCTGCATAATTATTCTGCTACTAGAAATGTTTACCATTCTTGCATTTCTCACAATCCATTACAGTCAAAACCCCAGATCTATACTTACTTAATGTCATTTAATTGATACTAGAAATGCCACCTACAGCTCATCTAGGCTACTACTGAAAATTCACTTCCCTAAGGAAAATCTTGAGTCAAGCCTGTCCCTTCTAATAAAGCTTGAATGGCTTCACACTCTCAAACCTTTAACCTGGCATTCATGCCCCTCTATGACATGACCTAATCTACCTTTATTTCAGTCTCTCTGAGTAGCTAAATCACATTCCCAGGGTTCATGTGCATAGTCAACTCTTCACTCATCATGGTTTACTTATTTTCCCTAAATGTTTCACACCATCTCAATATCATGCTTTTGCTGATGCTTTAAATGGTGTGCAAAATGCCTTTCCACTACATTTCAAGTTTTCTGACCCTTGTAGGAGACCTGTGTTATTTGCCTGACTACTCAATATCTTCATTTCATTATAGCATTTAGACATGCCATGGGAAACATCCAGTTCCCCAGTCCCTGGCCATGAAAGTTGAGTGGAGCTCATTCTACACCTGGTTTCAGGAGTTGGTACAAACCTTAGGCATGGCTAATTCATCAATTATGTTCATTCTGCCAGAGTGATTGGTTTATGTTTGGAGATGTGATCTAATCAGAGCTAAGCCTGTAAATTTTCTGAAGGAAAAAAGAAACAGCTCTTAATTTTCTGAGCCTCTCTCAGAGTTAAGCCAGCATGGAGAAAGGAGAACTCAGCTATGGAGAGTGAGGAGCAGTGGGGAGAAGGGGAGGGAGGAGGAGAAAGAGAATATATAACATCTGGTGAGTCTCTGAATCCAGTATTTCCATAGATTTTCATTTATTAAAGAACATAAACCCCCCTCTTCACTTGAGGTGGTGTGAGTTGGTTGAAATTTGTTAAACTTTAAGTAAAAATGAAATAAAGGAGAAAATTCTATCACTGAACATCAACATAATGAATATTAAAATTCCTAATAGTTGGTGTTACCGGCTCTCAATTTTTGAATTGAAAAAAGCTGTGTACATTTTTAAATAATTAAAAATTCAGATTAGAGTTAGAATTTGAGGATTATCTTTTCCTAAGACTATGTATGGGCATTTGTATAAAATAAATGCTTTTACAATATCATATTTATCACAACTTTGACATTTTTGTGTGTATTATCCATGAAATGTTTTTATAAGTACATATTGTGTATAATTTATGTGAATATAATATATCTGAGGATATGGTTATTTAAACTCAGTACAGGTCACTTCTTTTTTAAACAAAAAATCTTAAGTTTGTAGAAATAATGAGGCTAAAAATTAAATTTAACATCTAGGGCAAGAAAAGAAGGCACTCTATTAAAAGGGCTTGTGCTTAGTCTCTGATGATCAGCTCCTCCAAATAATATGTTTTTGTATTTCTAGTTCTTATGTGGTTCATTCTATTTATGATAAGACTGTAAATTTTTTTCGATGTGACTTTCTTACTTTGTTGGGAACTTTTGTTCTACCCTTCCCCTTCCACAAA
Organism: Camelus dromedarius; assembly: GCF_036321535.1. NCBI lineage: Eukaryota > Metazoa > Chordata > Mammalia > Artiodactyla > Camelidae > Camelus > Camelus dromedarius. Next base: position 30,408,740 of record NC_087448.1, read on the forward strand.
TCTTTTTTGTGCTGGACAATAAAGTCCATTTTCTAATAAAGCTAATAGGAGCCTGGCCTGTAAGATTGGTTCTTTGTCTTTGGCTGTGTCAATTCAACCAATTAAGATGAAAAGCACATTTACATGCAAGGAGAAAATTGAGATTACAGAAAGCAGTGTTAGCTTTTATTATCTTAGTAATATTCTAAATTTCATTTGCTCTAGTTGTCAAGAGTAGACTGAGTTCCAGGGATCTTTTTTTCACCTGAAAGTGAAGTCGATTTATTTAAGAGACAGGAAAATCATTATTGACGGGGCCTGTGGCCCTGCTATTTTGTATTCTTGCATGATTTTTGTGGGGTTTCTTCCATTTGAATGGCTATTGTTTTAGTGTGTTTGAGATGGTAAGGATTAGAGAAAACAGCAGGGGAGGTGAGAGAGAATGAGAAAATTATTGAAAAAAATACATAATCCCAATGGAATTATTACTCCTGGATTGTTTCCAAACAAGTTTCTGTCTGTCTGATTTGTTGTACAAGGTCTGTGTGTTCAATATGAAGTGATTCTGCACTGGGGTATCCTAAGCATGTAAACCAGTTATTTTCAGAGGCTATCTTCTGTGGTACATATGTGCATATATGTGTATATACATATTATATACACAAACACACACAAACTTCTCATTTCTATGTGTGTGCGTGTGTGTGTATACACACACACACACATACATGTACATATATATATAGAATATACATATATCTTATATATATATATATGTATCTCTGCCTATGGAAATCAAAACAGTATGCATTAATACATTTCATCAAGAAAAAATAGCACTATATAATCATTTTCCTTTGTGTCATAAAAATTGATATAGCAAAGACCAGGAATGTCAAATCAGTTTCAAATCATGCTTCCACTCTAAATGATTATTAGGAGTTTTTATGAAGCCTTGGATTGAGAGATTGTGAGTCCTTATTCTAGTAGAGTGGGACAGAGCTGTGATTAATGCTCTGTATCTGAGAGATATATAGCACTGATCTGTGTGCTTTCCATCACCTCTCTAGAGAAATAGACGTTAAGGAATTGTTCACTTTTTTCATATTTTTTGAGCTATTTTAATTTTACTTAGCACATAGCGTAAGTTACATGCATATCCAATTCTTTCCAGAATATTTATGATTTATAAGTGTTTCTCACAGGTATTTAGTGTTTATGACCTTCAAAACTGGAATCATCATACTCATAGCCTTCCATTCTCTACATGTTTCCATTCAAATGGTAGATCGCCATGTATCTAGGTCATCAGTCTTGGCTCCTCCCACTCCATGGCTGCTCCATTATATTAAAACTGAGGCATGTTGATGTAAATCAAGATACATAGTTGTAGAGATGCCACCTAACCAAAGATTCCGGTCAATAATCAGTCAACATTGTAGTTCTATCAATTATAGTTTGCATTTTAATTAAAATTTGTTATTTGGATTCCAAATATCTATCCTCTATATCCACTCATTTCTAACTCAGCTCCTACTGTGCTCATTCAGGCCATCTGTGCCAGGATTATGGTTTATCTTCCTTATTGATATCCTGGACTCCAGTCCCATTGTCCATCTATGTTAATCTCTAGAAAGCTACCAGATTGATCTATACAATATAAGCAAACCCTAAAATGATATTCCCTTTCTGAGAGAACTTCATTGTCTCCATTACCTCAAAACACAGAGAAACTCCTTAATCCTCTCACAAAAACCCGTCTTGGTCAGACCCTTATCTACCTCTTCTTTCTCATCTCAATCTCACCCTTACTCCTTCACACACGTGCTTCATGGTGTTTGTCATCAGAGTTTTGGTTCTGTTACCTGCTTTTCTAAAATTAGTGATTCATTCATTCAGAAAGATATATTGAAGACCATCTATGTATTGGGTACAATATAAGGTACTAGGAATGCCTACTCTTTTTCTACCCTCTAAAATTTTGTTTAGCAGATTCTCATTTTTCCAGCATCATCACTTCACCAAGGGAGGCTTCCCTAATTATTTGCCTTCCCGTTGCCAGGCTGGGTAATATAATCATTTCTTGTGCTCATTTTGTACCATAAGTATCTTTCTCTTTGAGTAACTGGCGTTTTGTTATATAATACTAATATTTTACCAACAGGAGATGTATTAAATACAGAATATGTTTAAAATTTTCTTTCTGAAATACTCAATTTCTAATATTATGTATAAAAGAATAATTTACAAATGTTACTTACTAAAACAGTATAATGTTTTCAGTAGTAAGTGGATGCAAACCTTAGTTTTACTTATTATCTCTGCAACACTGAACAAGGTCTTTGAACTCTTAGTACATCAATTTTTTTCATTCTTAAAAATCAATGAAAGATATTGTGAAAACATAATAGACAATAGTGACGTAGGATTGAGTCCTATTTCAATTTAATGTCATGTAAACTCAAGTAGGTGAATTCATCTCTGATTTATAGCATATTCATATATCAAATATGGTAATAGTATGTACTATGCATATATTATCAGTATCTAATCACATAATGAATGTAAAAATATTTTGCACATTATAAAGCATTATAGGAATATAATATTTCCAGATATTTTGGTTTAATATTTCAGTGGTAGTTGTAGTGGCTATGTTGGTGTCCTATTTAGATCCATCCCTAGGCCATCATCTGGCCAGGGTGCCCTGCCCCATCTGCTGTGTGTGTCGGCTGCTAATGGCAGCCTCGACTTGGTCCTGTCTACAAATTTACCCTCAGGCTGAACAAGAACAGCTCCTCTTGGGAGCTTAGACATCACCTTCCCCAACCCCCTTGCAATAAGTGATGGAAAAGGGGGAGCAAAATACAGGATCTCCTTGCTTCAAGGTGAGACAACTGTGGGATACAATTCACATGCGGAGTTTCTACCCTTGCTCAGATCCTTCACACACTCTATACTGCTTTCTTCATTCCTTTTCTCCTAAGAGTAGGCCCTGAATCATTCACATGCTTTTTAACCCTTAGCAGGGTCTACTTGTGTGGAACCCAATCTAAGACAGTGCTTTGTGTGAATTAGCACCCCAGCCCTATCCTTCTCTATTTTCTCCTAAGCCTCTTAACCTACTTGGTAAATAAATATTGAAACAACATTGGAGAGAACAGAACTTTTTGGATCATATAAAAATCAATTTGGGAAAAAAATATCAGTGTCTCACTTAGAATGTTCAACACTTCAAAGTCCTTTCAAAAATGGTGGGGAAAAAAAATTGTATCTGGATCAGGGGTGATAATACAGAAAACTGGTATGTTTGTTTTAGGGGGAGATCATCTTTAACAGATCTTTTAAGTTGTATGTGAAAAAGAAAGAGACTTTCTCACGAAGACCATTTCCCAGAGTCTGTTTCTCAATCTACTTGTATTGCTTTCCCTGACATTTTGGTGATTCTTATTTAAGCATTAAAATACATAACTTTTGCCTACTTAAAGGATTTTTCTCATCTTAAATGATTCAAAGCATCTAAAGAGCTCTACAGACACCCAGGGAAAAAAAATGGCCAAAAACATCATGAAAAAGAAATAGACAAGGAAACTATAAATACACACAAAAAAATTCTGTCTGTAAGTTAATTCCACAATATTTAAATGTGCCTTTCAACATTAGCAAATGACTAATCCCATTATCATAATTTATTAACCAGATCTTTTGTTCTATGTAGTAATACACTGTGTTTCCATGCTGTGTGTTTTTTATCCAGTGACCTAATTTGCTTAAAAGGAAACTCTTAAAACTCCCTTGTTGTAATGAATAAAATGTTAATGAAGAACTACAGAGAAATCCCCTTTGCATTAGTTCCATATTCCCAGGAACATCATCATAAATTTGTTTGCCTGGTTCTGACAATGGTAGTGATGTTCCAGCTGCGCAGAAGCATAGTAATGCTAAATGGTTCTGATGGAAAAGTTAAAGATGTTCAAGGCACTGTCATCTGGGATGGACGATGGGAAGTTATCTTTTGGAGGGAGTGTTTGATGGATTTGGCTTTCATCCAGTTTTTTTTTACATTTATTATTTGCATTGATAACTACATTACTGGAAGCTTTTTCAGAGAATTGCAAAAGGAAACTATTCAAACAGATATGTTTCCAGCAGAAAATGCAAGATTTTATGTTGGTCCTTTTATTCCCCTCCAGTATTTCTCAGTAATGTTGGGATAATTTTTTTTTTTAAATAATGAATCTAAACCATTAAAATATTTTAAAATTCTTCTTTTTTTGGTTTTCATTTTATCTTTATATATATATATATACATATATATATACACACACAGAAGTATAGTATATGTATATGTATATACATAGTATATGTGTGTGTGTTTATATATTTTATATATATATATATATAAGTATATTCAGTTTACAATGTTGTGTCAATTTCTGGTGTACAGCACAATGCTTCAGTCATACATGAACATATGTATACTTATTTTGATGTTCTTTTTCACCGTAAGTTAAAATTATTCTTGATTATACTAATGTCCACATTTTTGTGTCCAGACCTCTGTCCTGCATGATGAATGCACAATTAATAATCTAAATAAATTGATAGCTAAAATAATTTGAAAAATATGCATACCAGTTTAAGTGGTGGTGAGTTCAAGTGAATATAACTGATAAAAATTTCAAATACAGATGGAAAAATTGATACTCAAATTTAAACTTAAGTGCCTAAATTGTTACATACTCTACTGTATGAAAATCTAAAAATTAATTTATTTCCCATCATGTTACAAGAATATTTGATTTGAAATACTAAGTTCATAATGTGCTAATTTCAATTTTAACTCTTCTAGACAATATAGGTTAAATGACAAGCAAGTGGCTACATTTTTACTTGCAAAAAAAATTCAACATGTATCTATACACTTGAAAATAAAAGAAAAACTCAACATCAAGTTGAAATAGCAATTAAGGAAATAGAAGCTGTAAATCAGAACAAAAACTACATAGAGTGAGGTTACGTCCTGCATCATATCTGTAGGGGTATTAATATGTGTAAAGGGAAGTATTTTTAATACTTTTGCTTTAGGGTATAAAACTCTAACATCCTGTCAGTTTGGGTTGTCTAAATTTCTATCAACTTTTCCCTTATGACAATCAAAAGCCTCTTTGTCTCCTTGTTCTATACTCAGAGGATCTGTATGGTCACTGAGTTTCTACTAACTTAAAAGGAAGTACCTTGTTTATATTCACTTTGAAATAGATGGAAGATAAGTTGCAGACAGGCCTAGGTGTATGCAAGTCATTTGATTTTGTGAAATATTAAGAAAAGCGAAGAACACAAAAATATACAAAAATCAATCATGTTAATTATTTATTCATCACTGTATAACTTCACTTGAGTTAACAACTCAGGGGAAAAAGAAAATTAGAATGACTCTAATATGGAAAAACAATGTTCCATAGTGTGAAAGTCTCCACATTCTATAGACATTTTGTTAGAGATAATTTATCCTTTTATTTATAATGGAGAAATCTGTTGAATTGACAAGTTGAAGGTGCAAAAAATAATATAAATTTTACAACTACAATGAGTTATGAGATTTAGATATATTATTTTAATTACCTTTCAAAAATACCTAACAGATAGGTATTACTGCACCCATTTTATGAAGGTAAGAAACAAGATTTGAGAGTTTCAACTCCATATAGCTTGCAACTGTGAAGATTGCAATTTATACTCAATATATAGGCCTTTAAATCCCATGTATTTTCCAATGCATCACAATGCCATAATATTAATAAAAGCAGAAAGCTTTAACACATCACAAGGCTGATTTGCTACAAAGTTAAGAAGCTTAGTCTTCAGCAGCCTTCAATTATCTGGGCCCTGAACAATGCTATGGGTCCTATGTTTATAATCATTTATTTTTTTCAAAGTTCTAAAATTAAAATATGTTTATGTAATTAGTCTGCATTTCAATGTTTTGGATAATAAGCACCCAAAACAGAAAGTATCCCAAACCTTACAGGACAAAAACATAACAATGCTATAAAGAGTGAGTGCCTCTGTGTGACATTGCTTGCTTTCTTCATACACAATGAGACACTTAGGATTTGTCAACAATGACTATAAAATTTTGATTAGCAATTAAAAATTTTCAACTCAGATGTCATGTTTTCACATATTATATTAAAGATATCTTTTAAAAATTTTTTTGAAGTGTAGTTGATGTACAATGTTAGTTTCAGGTGTACAGCAAAGCGATTCAGTTACACATACACATACATATATATATTCAGATTATTTCCCATGATCTGTTATTACAAAAAATTGAATTCAGTTCCCTGTGCTATATAGTAGGTCCTGTTGTCTATCTATTTTATTAATAGTAATTTGTATCTTTAGAAGGAGAAATAGTATATAAGGAAGCCTATAAGGTATTAAAAGATTCATCTTTTTGTTGTACACACACACACACACACACATACACACAGAGGCAGAACAAAGAGAGCACAACTCTTACTGACAAGACTATGGAGTGTTTACAATGAGATTAGAATCAAATGGAGAAACAAAATCCAGGTAAAACAGACCAAATATAATGGAAGGGAGCAGTTATTATTATTAAATGATGTAATAAAAAATGAAAAAGGGTGCATGAAAATGCTCATGGTTTATCATGGCCAGAATCCAGGGCAAGAACATGGACATTAACCCCAGTAAATTAGCTATATTAAGCTATTCCTATGACTGGAAATTGATGGCATGATGCTCAATGATAAAATACAGCAATGGAAGATGTTTTGCTCAAGACATATTTAACATTTATCACTGATATATATCATCACGTATGACTAGAGCATATTCATGAGTGTTAATTCATGGAAAATACTTGGATAGGGTGAAATAGCTGTGAACTCTGTGATCATATGTAATAATAATGACAGGCTTCAACTACATAGGTATCTATAAGAAATCATCATTTATCAAAATACACAATTTGTAAATATTGAAATATCCCAGTTAGTTTCCTCTAAAACATCCACTTTATGTGTCTATCAAGAAAAGAAGTTCTGAAATGTACTGTTTACCAAGTTTTTAGAGGACAAGTTATTGAAATGTAGAGAAATAGCTCAGATCTTAGAGTCAAAGGCTCTTGGTTCAAATCTGGCTCAGCCACTTCTGGATGTGTAAATTCCATAAACCAAAATTTCCTCATCTGAAAAGTAGAGATATTAATACACAACTTGCTTAATTTTAAGGTTTGTTTTTTGTTTTGTTTTCTTTTGTTTTGTTTTTTTTAATAAATGACTTAAAGGATGTGTGTGTGAAAACAGCCTAGCAAGTTGAAGGACAATAATAAATGAAAGCTATTATTATTCCTCTTCTGTATTCACTTAAATTTCAAATCTATGTTCTTTATTCATCTAATTGATTCAGTTTTCTTGAATTCATTTATTTCTCCATTCATTGAAATTATTTTTGGATAGATATGTGTACATTCATAGAGGTTCATGAGTCAGAGTCCTTCCTCTCAATAAGTCCATACACTAGTTGCAGTTGTGCAGTTGTTTGGCTAATGCAAATCTGGCCATGTGACTAAGATTCTTTTCCCCCTTCTGCATTTCAACTTATAAAATAGAAGGAAGGACAATGATGCAATAGCTTTCCCTTATAGGTGCCTTTGACCCAAGGAATTCAACTATCTCCATTTAGCAAAAGCCATATAAACCAAGCAAAACAGAACACCGAAGATAAAACAATTTTCATGAGCAAATGTCTTATAAAGAAAATAAGATAGGAGAGCTTCTTTCTTCTCTTTCTCAAAGTGTTTCAGGTTCTACACGTTTCCCTTGCTGAAGGAAGTTATACTGAAGATCACTATTGTTTTGGGTTTGCGTTTGTTTGGTATTAATATTATTATTTTTGGCTGGTTGTGCTGTTGACTTGTTTGTTTAGATATAACATGGCTTCTAATATAAATCCACTACCTCGAATAGTACTCAGCTGAGGAAGTGTTACTTCTTTGAAGGCTAATGCTAAGAAATAAATGAAATTTCTAAAGCCAAAGAGCTAGCACATAATGAAGGCTTGTTAAATTTGAGTGTTCTCCCATATAATAAAATTAGATTTTTGAAAAGATGTATTCTAAATATGGAAGGGAGAACATAGAATTTACATGAATTTAAAAGAATATCATAAACTTCATAAAATAGTCTCAGGCTAGTAGAAACAGAAATATTATGAATGCTAAGGTCAACAGTAATTATATCCTTAAATACATCAAGGTTAACAATAGGAAGGAAATAGGACTCTTGCTTAGGATATTTAGTGTAATGATGCTGAAAGGGTCTAAAAATGTATAATGTGCAGAGTTGTTACCAAGTTCAAACTCACTCTGCTCGCCCCATAATAAGCCAGTAAGTTGGAAGATAAGGTGTATGGGTAAGGAATAATGACTTTATTTGAAAAGCCAGCAGACTTAGAAGATGGGGAACTAATGTCCTGGAGAACCATCTTACCCAAGTCAGAATTCAGGCTCCTTTCATACTAAAAAGTGGAGGGGGAGCGGTTGGTTGTTGTAAATCTTTTGGTGTTGGGATTCTTTGTTCTTGCAGCTGTCCATGTAGGTCGGCTCATGATGTTCCTGTAAACGTTCAACAGGAGAAGTGTTATTCTCTGTTTTGCAACTTTTTATCTCTATATGAATGGGAAAGTGTTACATCTTTAAAGGGTAGAGCCTTAAGAATGGGCTAGCCTCTATATTTCAGGCTATAGGCAACATTTTTTCACAAAAGGTGTAGAACGAGTTGATTAAGGATGGGAAACAAAGCATAGGATTAGAGCCAAAGGAATAGATCTAGTATGAGTCAAATTTGTTCTTCCCTATTACAGAGTGATTGAAAACGCTGAGGTTTTGAGGAGACGGGTTTACAATACTGACTGTGATTAAGTATGGAAGTGCTGTCATGAAGAGCAATTAAAATTCTTAGTTTGCTTCAGATAGCAGAAAAGAAAATTATGGGTGAAATTATTTGCAATATCATTAAGTTCAATTATTTTCTAAATATTAAAAATTAGAATTATACATGGTTTTCCAAAGAATGAGTGTTTTGGACTAAAAATGTTCAGAGAAAGAACATCAGTGTGTAGTACTTTTAATAGATTGAATAACTAATATAGTTTGGAGGCTAGGCTAGATAAACATTCATATTTCATTTGCCTTTACAACTTCATGTCTCTAAAACTATCCATTCTGAAATTTAAATTATTTTGAGGTTGTTCTTCCATGTCTATGATCATTTACATAATCTGTGATTTGCTCTAGTGTCCAAATTATTGGAGAGCATGGAAGCATGAGTAGGGAGTATCTCTGTCCATAGTTATCAGGCAAAAAGACTCATAAGAACCAAATTAAAAGGAAATCCTTGTCCATATTCTTATCTTTTTTCCATCTAAACTGTTTAATTTTTCTTGATCGCTATAAAAATTGGGCATCAAGCACTCCTCCAGTCAGCAAATTAAAGAATATTTATACTGAACACATATGCTTTACCATCTCTTGTTCTAGGCTAATCACATATAAATAGTCCCTATGTCTCACAGAACTTATATTAAGTGAGCTATTCAAAGTGCTCTGATGAACGAAGTACAATGTTTTGGGAATCTCCAGAAAGAACACTGAATTCCAATTTTGCAACTGAAGATCTTTGCAGATTTGTAAGACATGTGAACTTTCTTCAGGAAATTTCAAAAGCCTGAAAAAATGAAGCTGAGGCCGCTAGGTTGGACACTAAGTCTCCTATATATAGAGGCAACCAATAAAATATTATTTACTGCCTTATCTTTACAATGCATTACTATTTCAGGTGATTTTTGATAGGCAACTTTTTAAAAATGTTAAAGCTGTAGTTCCTACTTTTAGCTTAAGATCTAATTGGTTAGAAATACCTAAGCATGTAAAATGTGTGAGATGATGAGGATGGTGACAAAGAGAGGAGTGTGATAATGATGTCTTGTAAAAATGATACTATTGACATACATGATTACAAAATACTTTCACATAACGTTTAAAATATTTTTATTAGGGTAATACGAACTTGCATTTTACCTTTAATTTTAAAGTACTTTTAAATTAAAATTTGCATGTATATAAACTTATTTGGGTTCTTCCAAAAATCATGCAAGGAAAATATTTGGATTCAAATTTGATAATTGATAGATTGCATGACTAGGTCAAGATCATATGACTAGTAGGTTGATTCTTCAACATGTAAACTCAGATCTTCTGACATAAAGGCTATTTTCATTCTCATAAAATGAAAATATAGTGGTAAAACTCAGAGAGTACACAAATAACTAGAAAGTTCATATGGAATAAGACCTAGAAGGTTCTATGGAATAAGTAAACATTAACACTGGTCTTAGAGAAAAGGGAGATACTATCAAGTTAGGGAGGGAAATGCTTGATCTATTTTGTATCTATTTACGGGGATGCTTATAAGTAATACCTTGTTATGCAAAGGAGCTGTTAGCTCATAAAATATTAATTAGCAAAAGTCCTTATACATCTTCAAGTGCAGCTGTACCCAATTCAGGAATTATTTGCAACTGCCTACTTGTTCCTAATTTTTTAAAATGATGAGCCCTAAAAAGTAATGTGCTCTCTTTGAGCTTAAAATGTGTAATTCTATATAATAAAGATTTTATTCCATTATTAAAAATATTAGTTTGATCAATTTTGCTTAAGTTGACATTTTCTTTCTTTTAATCTCCTTATTAAAAGAGCTGACTTTCAATACAGCAGTAAATGAAAAGGGCTTTTCACCAAGAAGCACTGTCTAAAAAAAGCCTAAAACAGTTTTGTGGAATTAAGCATATCCATTTAAAGAAAAAAATGAAATAAAAGTATAACCTTGGTTCCAATCATAGCCAAAGGCTAAGAAAAGAAAAGTTCAGTGAATGACTCTTATTAATCTAGCTTTAAAATGGATGAATAATATGTTACAACCTTTCTGACATATGGTGAGGTTTGCAGCAAGTTTGGCATAATGGTTTCACTTAATAAACACCTGATTAGCATTGTTTAACAGGTTTGGAGCGCATGAAAACAGTCAAATAGCAGCATTCTGTCTAGTTAATTCCTCATTAGCAGACTCACAGTCACTGAGTTTGACAGATTGTATACCAGTCTTGACACAAGGTGACCTCTTGCTTGGACCTGTTCATCACCTTCAGTCTGTCATAAATGAAGTCAGTATAAATGTCAGAGTGAATGTGACATCACCAGAGACTTCATCTGATGCCTTGAAGGTTATTCTTTTCCCAGTATTATTATTATAGACAGAATGAAACTCTATGTAGCTATATAAACAAAATGAGAGTGATGAACCAGAAGAAATTTTATGTATATGAAAGCTTTTGATTAATACATTATTGTGATAAGACATATGACCCATAAATAAAATTCAGCAATGTTACTATTTCAATTTCCTAACATCAAGTATTCTTTTTCTGAAGAACGTGTAAGCTATAACCAAAACAAGCAATGTGTATAGGTATTGAAATATTAATAGTGAAGTTTAACTAATTGATTAACAATGTTCTTTCTATTTAATATATCCATATCTATGTCCTTCCTTCATAGTTCATTTTTTAAAGGATGAAAGAAAACCAAAATTTAAGATAAGGTTGAAGAATTAGGTTGGATTTAAAATTGTAAATATAAGGAAAGCTTTGAGGGGCATATTTTGTGAGAAAAGTCTTTGATGATTATAACTTTGCACATTTGTAAATCCAATATTTCAATGACAAAAATCTCCAAATTCCAAGGAAGTATTAATTTACCACTTACGTAAGCCTTTATAAATTATCTCTCCCAAAGAGCCCTTTTGAATCACAAAATCAATTATATAATTGTACAACATTTATATTCTTCTCTATGACAAGAGGAAATTGAACCAGTTTCAATTTATTTGAACAAAGCCTTGATTAATGCTATATGTTATTATAAACAAAGCAAACTAGATATCATGTATTCTTGCTTTTTTCCATTCCTCTGTAAATTTTTCACAAAGACCTTTTTAAATATTATTCCTAAAACTTATGGCCTAAAACAAGTTTGAAATCAGCAGGTATATATTAAAAAAGGAAAAATAATAAGCATTTGAAAAAGGCCAGTTTCAAGCATAGAAAGGATTAAAAGAAGACTGTTATCCATTGAATTGGAAGACTTTCTTAATATCAAGGAAAATAAGTAAAAATGAATCTTAATTTTATTATAATATATAACCTTTAAGGTATGGACATAAATAACACAAAAATATTTTGAAGAGGTTATTTTTAACTACATTTTACAAAAAATATCTTCTTTAGCCTTTCTTATTTAAGTTTTACAATTATAAATAATATTTTGAACGAGTCTAATATTTATAACTGATTAGTGATAATAATTAAGATAGATAGTTATTGGACTATCTCTTTTACCCCCTTTGGATATATATGCATGGTTTAATTTAAGATATGTTGTCAGAAGCACAGATTTTGAGGAACTCAGAATTCAGAGATCATTATAACAAGAAATAAACAATTCCAAGAATGTAGATTAAAGTAGAATTTAGTCTAACTCTCTGTAGGTTAGAATTGATTCCATGTATTAGTTTCCCTTTGATAACACATTAATGAGCTAGACCTTGTTAACACCTTAACTACTTCAGTACTGGATGCAGATCTTGGTGTTTTTAACAGGGGAGGAAACTCAAATGCAAGACATCAAGCAGCTTGCCCAAAGTCCTTTTTTCCTTCAATAGTAATCTTTCTATTATTGCTTTCTTGTTAGGTTTATACATCTGTGATAAATGTAGAGTTATTTTCTTAGTTTTATATGTTTTTATCTCATTTATAATTTATAAACATCTTCCACTGAATCAACATCTTTCATTGTCATCATTAATTAGGTGTAGTCCATTTTCCTTTTGCCCCCAAACTAATTGTGAGTGATTCAATATACTGGTGCACAATTTTCTTAATAATCTATGATATATCACATCAGGGGCAGCTGATCTATAAATGCTCATTTTTTCAAGTACAATATTCCCTTATCTGCCTTTGTCAAATGTCATTCTTGAATGTTTTTCATTATTTTCTAATTGTCCAAATGTATTTTATTCATTTTTATTGTCAAATGTTTACCTGAGGCAAGGAGTTATAAGGCTGTGAGGCAATTTAGATTCATTAATAATTTTATGCACCAGCTTCATTAATTATTTTTGTTGTCATTTTAGTAATCATTTCCTAAAAAGGAAGAGAAATTTCCTAAGAATGAAAGAAAGAAAAATCTCTTAAACTAATCTTTTAAATATTTCTCCAAATCCTTGTGAAACTTAATAAAAATAATCAATTCCCCCTTATCTATTCCTCCTCAGAAATAAACATTTAAAAACAGGACTTGAAGAATCCCACCCCATTGCCCTGATGACAGCCAGAAGCTTAAAAGAAAAGGCAGCAAGCAAATCGTTTTATCTATAGCAAGCAAATTTTCTTAGACATAATCTGATGTATTTGTTTCTTATTTTTCAACATTATAGTCATTGCCATTTGGCTTCATTTACTTTGGAACTTTGGGTGAGAATTTTTAAGGAATAAACTCAAACATTTGTGGTAAAATTGCTTCTTGCTTTCCCTTATTCTGTAGGACGAATTTGGGAGACTACAGCCTGATACAGAGAAGACAGTCAGTCCTCTTCTCTACCTTTATATATGCTCAGGGGTGATTATTTTTATCTCACAATTTTACAGTTATTCACTCCCTGCTCCAGTATAATATAGAATCTCAATCTTGCTTTAGGCTTTAGGTCTTTGTTCCTTATTTATTCCACTCATCATTTGACAGTGGTGTGCTTGGTGTGTGTACCTGATCAGTGTCTCTCGTGCTGATTACATCTGAGTGGGATTAAATCAGACATCTCAGTTTATTCTTAGTCTCCCTCTCCACCTCTCTCCATCTTCTCTCCTTTCCTTTCTCTTTCCTCACTCCTTCTTCTCCCACTCCTCTCTCTTCTCTTCCTTCTTTCCTTATGTTTGTTTTCTCTTTCTTGCTAAGTTAGAGACCACACTGTGTAATTATTTGATTCTGCTCTTGGCTCAGTGTTAGGGTCTTAGTATAAACTAAAACATGTATGGTTGCTTTTTCACTAAATGAAATTCTACTTAAAATGCACACTTTGCCATATTAGCAGATTTTAGTGGTATTATTTAATTCAAATAGAGCTGTAACACATTTAAATGTGGTCTTTATCTCCTAAATGTATGGACTAAACACCTATCGTTGGATTTCTGTTTGATAAGAACTTCTGCTGGATTTCAGTTGTTGCTTCAGGAAAGTTTTACAAAACATTTGTGAAATCTGGATGACTCAAGTGTTTTAAAAATGCTAAGTTGTTCAAAATTTTCTGGCAGAGAAAGATCTTTGAAAAGAGTTGAACCATTTCTGAATCTTATAATTGTCAGTACAGACAGAGCCATTTATGGCTGGATGTGTATAATACATTGTGAGTATAATGAAATATTACTCATTTCTAATTCATTACAAAAATACTTTCGTAGGTGTACATATGTGATGGATGGCAAGAAACCAGGTATTCACATCTAATTATAAGGGTTTTCTTTGGGCTAAAATGGACTCTATTTATCTATCAGTGCAATCAATTCGTGCATTTTTCTTCGTGTCTGTCACTGTACTACCTAAGCACTTAGCAAAGATATTAAATTAGCCAAAAAGTGTGGAGTGGGATGTTTTCCTTGTCTTTACTACATTTATCTAAGCCAACCTAAAGCTAAGCAGACTGTGACTAATATTGGAAGGCTTATTCTTATCGCAGACGGAGTTGTTTTCATTCTTGTTATTATTAATTGGTTGAATGCCAACAGTCTATTCAGCCCAGGACATAATTGCGCAATATGTTCTTTCTCCTGCAACCGAGAAAAGGAACAACCATTTTCATCTACTAACATTGGTGCCAGAGTGATGAATGCCTCTTCGTAACCTCCAGTTTCCTCTCCTGCCTCCCTTCCTCTATCTACTTCCCTCACCAGTTTTGTTTTTAAAAAGACCCATTAATCGTTATTTTTTAAATTTAGAAAAGGATTTTAGAAAGAAAAGCATAGCTATTGCCTTTATAATTTTCAAATGTTGAGCTACAAAAAGGCAAATATATTTATATTTATTTCTCTGAGGATTATAATGAAAATATGCTTATAGTTTCTACTGATAGATATGAAAACATTAATATATAGACATATATATTTAACTCATAAAGTATATCTATAATATATAATACAAAATTACATATTTTACGTATGATAGACATAAATTATGTTTGTGATACCACATATGTACCATGAGGTCATCAGAGACAAATTTTCATACATAACCAAAGTTTCATATGTAACAAACAGTTAATTTCCTTTTGTATATCCCACTTTATCTGACTCTAAGTGTATCCTCTTAGGAAAAACAAGGTCTGCTTCTATTTATTTTGTTTACTTTCACAGTCCTTTTCCAAGGAGACTCATTGAGTTTTTGTTTGTTTCTTGTCTTTTTTAAAGCTATTAACTCCTTGAGCACTGTACTCACTGCATCTAAAATCAATGTAATATCAGATTTGTTAAAAGTAGGAAAAAACAACTGTATTAAATTATTTTTGCTAATATTTTACCTACACAAATATTATTTTAAACAGTTTTGTGTTGGTTAAAAATAGTCATTATGCTTAGTAAATTGAAGTATGCGTCCATTTTGCATATTACATTTAACCAAGTGAGAATTCAGACTGGACAGACCACACGGAGTCAGTGGTTGCCAAACCTAAGAAACGGGGACCATGAGTAGTAACAGAAATGGAAACTACATCAGACAGAAAACTCAGGACTCGGTAAGCCATGTTGACAGCTGTGGTGCAGCCAATCATTATACAGAATTTATCTTTTGTGATTTGTTCTGCCATCATATTCTCAAAGATTTAGCTCTAATTATGTTCTGGTACAGTGTAGGACCCAAAAGACCTGGTAAAGGAATAAATATAGTATTTTATTGAGCAAAGCAAAAATTATAATTTTAGTATGTTATAGAGGCTTGGAGATAAAGGATGAACAAAGGTGAAAATATTGAAAGAGCTTTCTATAATATTAAATAATAAAGAAAACTATAAAGATAGCAATGATATATAGCAGAAAGTACAAAAGTGATATAAAATTACAAATTGCCATGCGAGTTCAGGAGGGCATAACTTAGCTGGTGTAATCATGAAAATAGTTTATTCAAACTGGACTGATACGAAGAAACGCTTGTTAGCAAGCAATAATATTTGTAACTTCTTATGAATGCAATAAAACTGATTCTTATATGGAGTTTCCATAAAATTTCAAAAGATATTACATAACGGCTTAAATTAGGAATGACAAACTAATAGAAATATTTTTAATTTCATATTTGGGGAAGAAAATCTACTCAATGTGTTATAAAGCTTAAAGAAGAGATTCAAATCTAAAGGAAGTCAAAATGTACATCTATCATACATCATATTTCCTATTTCTTACAGAATGTCCCCTCAGTTTTGAATTATAGGCACATCTAAATGTAAAAATGTTTGGCATTTTTAAGCTGTTTCAGTACTTCTATCAGTTTTCCTTTATAATGTCTTTCTTAACTGAAGCAGAACTTTAATCACCAGATAGAGGCTTTTTATTTTGAGTCTTATTATTATTCAAATTTTTTTCTATCCTTATAGTTTATAGTGTTTTTTAACAGAGGAAAAACAAGGAACACGTTTTCCTTATTCAGATTATTAGATTGTTTTGTTTATATACCTTGTTTAGGTATTAGATTAATATTAGGTAC
Source organism: Camelus dromedarius (assembly GCF_036321535.1). Taxonomy (NCBI): domain Eukaryota; kingdom Metazoa; phylum Chordata; class Mammalia; order Artiodactyla; family Camelidae; genus Camelus; species Camelus dromedarius. The sequence goes on from NC_087448.1 coordinate 30,425,619, forward strand.
TTAAAAATTCTGGTCCATGAATCTTTAATACTTACAAGCATGAAGTTCCTCTTGCTCATGTAATATCCTGGGCAGATATAGAGATAGAAGAGAGGCTCTTTCCCACAAAACTGTGCAGAAATCCAGGATGAGAAATGTTCTGTTATCTCTAACTATGACTTCTAAAACCTAATGTTCATCAAAGGTGAGGCTACTGGACAGAGAAAAAGACTATAGGAGAATATGTTAGGGAGGTTTTATGAGCCAGGCCCCAGAGTGGTGTACTTCTGTGCATATCCTTTAAGGTAGAAGTCAGTCATATGTCCCTCCCTGACACAAGTGTGGCTGATGGATATGTGAGCTAGGTGCCCAAGCTGAAGAGAAGAATACAGGTTTTGGTGTCAACTATTCTCTGCTCAGGCCATTCTTATGGTTGCTGACTAAGAATGTGTGCTCAATCTCCCAAAGAAAGGCAACCACCTATTCTCCAGGGGAATGAATTCAGAGTAACTTACCAAATAATTGCAAACAGCTCAAAGCCCAAGATATCTGTAATTCCTCATTGTTTGAACATGTATAAAGCAGAAGACAAGTTATCCTCTAACTTTCTCCCAAAATACAAGAAAGGAACAGATATGGGGAAGCACACACATACTAAATTACACATGTTCAATTTAGGGAAAAAAAATAAAGAGAGAGAGAAAGAGAGACATAAGCCATTACCAGTCCATAACCCTAATAAAATTCTGTTGGGCAGGCATTATTAATGAACACTCTCTTCCCCTTTCTGGAGAAAATTCCTTTACTATACTCAGATTCTGCTTCTAGAATAAGCTCTTTCCAGTGTTTCTCTGTGGCTCCCTAATTTCACCCTCTGGGAGGTCGTATCTCATCCGTTATCTTTGATGGCCACATCTGAGGTGTGCTTGAGGCCTGCACAGTTTACAGGGTCTGCTTTCTTTTGAGGAGAGCTTGGGAATCCAAGATTTGTTACATAGGCTTTCTCAAGACAGAGTCAAGGAAATCACATTTCCTATAGTATTTCAACTACTTTGGACCAATTTCCTTTAAGGCAGTTCTAGGACCAGTAAAGAGATTCAAAATTTTCACTTGGTCTGCTTCTCCAGTCTCTTTTTTCTTTGTCCAGTATTTCTTATTTCTTTCTTCTCTGTCTCATCTCATCCTCTTGAAGCTTGGGTAACTATAGGCTTTAGAGGGAAGGTACCAATTTTCCCCTGAGCACCTGATATTTGCTCCCGGGCTGAATCTTACTTTAATTTTTTTTATGCTGAGATGTCTTTATGGGATTTGTTGATCTAAAACGTTTTTAGACTTATATGCTACTGTTTAGGATCTGGCAGCTGCTAGCTTTCTAACCCTGGGAGTTTTCATTTTTTGAATGTTCTCTATTCCCTTTCAATTTTGTTTGTGACCCAGACAGTTCCTTTTTTGAGTCATCTCTTTCTTATATTATGTTAAAAAAAGAAAGAAAAAAAAGTAAAAACAATATATTGTACCATTCTGGGTCTTTCCAACATATTCCTTTAGGGACACAGGCCTGGCAAACATTTGTCTTTCTTTCAAATTGTTGCTAGGTTCAGTTTGACCAAGTGTTCTGTAAGAGTATAGCAAACTGCTCAAGCTTTCCAATCTATATGTTTCCTTGGTGTCTGCTGCCTGCCTTTCAAAACATAACACAAGTCAACATCCATAATTTAGATTATTTTTAGAGCAATATCCTCTTTAAGGTAGAAAATTCAGTGTTAGTAAATATAGTGCTAGCTATTCTTACAAATAATTGGCCAAATATAAACAGCTCAAACATAGCGAGTTTATTTCTTACTGATATAATAATTCTGAGTGAGCCAAAAAGACAGTAGGGCAGGGAAGTTCTTATTCACATCATCAATCAGGAATTCTGGAAGGTAAATGTTAGGCCATCTTCAACATTTGTCTTCACTTTACCTTGGCCATCTCCATTGCAGCCAGCTGAAAAGGGAACAGAGCATGGGTGAGTACATAGGGAAATCTTTGGTGGCCCAGTCCTGGAATTGGCATGTATCACTTCTCACATCCTATTGGCTAGATCTCGGCCACATGGTCATACTTTACCAAGAGTGAACCTGGACAGTGTAATGTAGCTGTGTCCCCTGGCAGAATTCGAGATCAGTTTCAGAGATAGCTACATATCTGGTGAACTAAGTGAAACTAGGTTGCTAACCTGTCTACCAACAACTTATTTTATAATAAACCTGTGAATGATAAAGCATCAAAGCAAAACATTCACCTTCTAGTGACCATAGTGAACACTGTTAACTCAAAAAATGGTAGCAAGCTCTGTCACATCCATCAGCATACTATAAAACATTAATAAACAGTGATTCAATGGGAGAGTGCAGTAACTCCTCCTCAACCTGTAGCTTAGGTTTTATTACTCACTGAAATAATTACAACTTACTGAAATAATGTGTATTGGCTTTTTGTTCAAGTATCATCATCAACTTTTGAATGTATCCATATTTGCTTAGGAAGAAATCTCTTCCCTCTCAAACTCCTTAGGCGGTGTAAGCTAAAGAAATTATTCTTTAGTATGAAGTCCTTTTATTGCAATGAGAACATTGCCTGCAATTTTAACTCAGTTGAATAGATTGCAATTTCAATTTAGATGTTAGAGGAAAACCTTCATTAAAGCAATGGACTCCCACTCTGTTGGTGTAAAGGATGTTCCTGACAAATTACACTTTTTGCTCCAATAAAAATAATTCTGAAAAATTCTGGACTGGTAGAAAGTACCGTTCAGTTGCAGTTGATATAAAATGGGCTTTTTAAAGTGCCATTTTTCTGCTTAACAAAATCAATAGTCTTTATTATATACAATCAGCATAACCTGCAGCCATTTCCTAGATCAATAAAATCTCCTCTTCCTTTTTGATATTCAAGTGCCTTGGAGACAACGTAGCCATTTGAATATTAATTCTGCTGGTGGATCCTATGTCTTTATTAATTCTTAAATCAGCCACATATGTCTTAATTTTATACCATTTTACTTTTCTTAAAAATTATTTGGATAAAGGGTTATCTTATAAAAGATTTACCATGTTCACTCTGTTCAAACTGGGAAAGATTTTTTTTTCCTCTAAGGTCATTACAGAGGTTCCACTTGTTGGTAATCAGAAGTGGTACACCTCTTTGCCTGCTTTTGACATAATAATCGACTGCCTGCTCATTTCGATTGACTAAACAAAATGCATTCTGGATACAATACATTTTCCTCTTAAAGATCATTTCTTAACTACAACTGATAGGTCACTGTCACAGAGTAGGGTGCACTGTGGACAGGAATAGAAAAATTCAAGACATCAATTAAACTCAAGTCAGTAAGAAATTCCATCATTTTTTTAATTTACATAGCTCACTAGTTTATTTATATTATCTGGATTTTAAAAAGTAGTATTATCTTAAAGGAACTAGATATTATATATTCTGTTAAAATATTATATAAGATTCATCACCTGTATGCGGTTTTAATTATAGAAAAATTGTTACAGCACTTATGTATATTCTTGCATTCTTATATGCTGGAATGCTTCTTTATTAGTTGTATAGTGAGATTCCATATTATTTATTCACCTATTTTGATAGGTATAAAATAGGTAGATACATAGCATTTAAAATTAATTGTATTGTTTGAGAGGTCTATTAAATTATATAATATGAATCTAGTGAATTTAATGTATAGATAAATAAAGTGAGGTGTAGGGAGATTAGGTGAAATATTTAATATCACACAGTTCCTTGAGAAGAGAAGGGACTAGAAACCATTTCTTCTACATCTCAAATAGATACTCTTTTGTATGCCATCAGGTCTACTTTTAATGCAAATACACTAATCCTGTAGGAAATAACTCTGCTCTAGAAATGTACTGTTGAGACTTCCTGCCCAAGTTCAGAACCAGCTGACAGATAACACAGAATAATAAAGGTATCTCTATCAATCTATCTATTATCTATTCTATTATCATGAATAAATCTAAGTTGGATGGCACATTTTTTTTAATGTGGATTAGAAAGACTTCTTAATAATCTCTGCTGGCCCAAAATCAGATTTTCTTATCAAAACTTGGCAATAGTGTCTACATTTTAATGTAAATTTAATCTTATAAAGAACTAAAGCACGGTACGAAGATTTCCAGCTGAGGACTCTGAAAATGTGGAGAGGAAACATTTGATGTTGTCACACTTACTCAGGATGTTACTGTTATTTAATGTCTGAGGTTCAGGAATGATGACGGTCCTTCCATGTATGGTCAGTCCCAAATCTAAATAAAACACCAGTGAAGAAGCAGTCTATGCAGAAAAGCAGTGTTATTTTTTGAAGCACTCAGTGTTTCAGGCCAGAGAGAGGAAGCCTCATTAGGTCTCCCAACTCGGGGGCAGAGTACAAAGGAGGATGCTGCCAGTCCTTTGGCAAGTAGATCTTAAAAAAATGGAACAGCAAAAGTGGAACTGACTATATCTTCCTGTGCCCCAAAATTCCCCAGTCAGGTAATTCATGCATATATGACTGCAAGCTGTGGCCTTTTTTCTCTGCAGAACTGAGAGTTGTTTCTCTGTATCTGATTTTCTCTCTTTTTTTCACTCTTCATTCATTCTTTCCTCCTTTACTCTTAATCCTGCTTTCTTTTCCCTTTATTCTTGCCCCATGTCAGTGATGAAAAGCGAGGTGTTCTTATGAAGGCTTGCAAAATAAGTAAGTAATCCTAGATTTCTAAGTGTTAATTTCAACTATGATTGACATTGACTACTTTAGCAAGGACTGCAGTCTAGCTAATCTGTTATTTATCAGTGGCCTGAGCTGATCAGTATTTTGGATGCCATAGCATTGGAGAATCAAGATGTAAACTATATCATTAACAAACATAAGGAGAAACTGACCATACCAGAAGGGAAAGAGAAAACTTATTGAATGGCTTTAAATGCCTTAACATTAATTTTGTCATGTGAAAATAAGACTCATTTTAAAGTTTTTATTACATTTAGGTGGGCCACAAAAATGTCTTAAAGACAAATGTGAGTATCAAACAAATGTTAATTGAATGAAGGGTATCACAACCATGCAATAAGCATGTGAAAATAAGGGAAAGTATATACTTAGCATTAAAATTTGGAAAATCTAAATTGTACTAGATTTTGTGTTATTGTAGTAGGTTGGTTTGTGAACAATTAACATCTCTGGTAAAAATAAATATTCTACATTTGGTATTATAATTCTATTTATTTACCATTAAAAATAAAAAACAAAACTCACCAGAGCTTAGGATCAGAAAGTTCCCTTCAATGTTACTCCCTGGTCAGAAGCCACCAGGATTTAATCTAAACATATTATCACCCTCTTAATCACGTTAAGAAGATTAAGAAAAATCATCACTGAACTTCCCCATAGCTATTCCATTACCCTCCAGTTAATGGAAATCTAAAAAATAAAGTGGCTTTTAAAAAATAAACAATAAATCCTGCTCTAGAGAATCAGTAGAAGAAAAAATACTAGAATTAATTTTTAAAGCATTGCAAACATTAGATTCTTCTTAATATATGGTTATGCTTTATAAATATATTCATATTAAGTGATGTATATATGTGGTCTCATTTAATCCACAATATATTTGGAGGCAGACATTATCGTCTCCATTTACAGAGAAGAATCTGAGACCCAAAGAGTTCAAATTGGTTTCCCAATGTCATGAAACTAATCAATGTTGGAACCAGAAATAAAATCTAGGTTTATCAGATTCCAAAGCTGGAATTCTTAGCTGTTCCTGCTGAAGAATCTTCCATAACTTAAAACCTAAGTGGCTTTGGTTAATGTTTATTAGGGAGATATGTATATGGGAGTTAAAGCAAATTTTTGTAACTATGTTTATGATCTGATGGGAAACATGACAAGGAACACCAGCAGGTCACAACTTGAAAAAAATTACTCGTATAGATCTGATATGCAGGTCCCCTTCCTACTCCCACCCTACCCTCCTGCAAGTAAAACAACATTTATTTTAATTTATAATCTACAGATTTTTATTAGAAACTGTAGTGAAGACAACATATGTGTTTTCACTTTATTAATGTCAGTGTCTATTATTCATTAGTAAAGTTTAATATCATTGGTGTTAATTTATAATACTAATCAGCCCTACTAATTCATCTGCAGTGGAATTAATATGATTGATATTTTTGTTTTTATATTTTATAACTGCTTTGGTTTGATAATTTAAAATTCTTCCCATTTTATTCCCTCCACCACTCTGTTTTGGCAATCAGAGAACTTAAAGTTTGCAACATTATTTTGTTAAGCTAACAAGTGTTGAGGTGATGGTGAAAAGATATGAAAGAAGCACATTGTAAGTTTAATAAAAAACAGGTATGTTTAACAATGTGTATATTGACTTGCCAGCAATATATATACTATACTGTTAAAAATAACATAGCAGTTTGTTAATGTGTGATCTTGAAAAGTGGGAACTTGTAAAAGGAACCAACATGTGTTCCTCCTCTAATCTAGAAACTATATGTAGGCTATTTTGTTTAATTCTTACAATGAAATAATTATTTACTTTCTTCAGATGTGGAAATTGATTTAATAGTTCAATTACCTAAATGGCAAAGGCAGAAAGTATTGGTCTAGAATTTGAGTGGAATACGTCTAAGACACTCAGGCTTTTTCACTACACAACATTAAGTCTATCCTTGCTCACCAACACCCTCTCCCCTCAAATCCATATATCATATTGGTAAAAGCGTGACCTTTGGAATCAGACAGACCTGGGGGTAAATTTCACGTACATCACTATCAAAAATCATAAATCACTTAGCAGAGTTTTCTCTACATGGTTTGTTTTTAACACATTTTGTTGAATACAAACTTTATTTTTTTTCCTCCAAACTGACTGTTTTTAGATTTTTTTAAACTTTTATTTGTTTGATTTTTTGGCTAGGGAGTACTTAGGCATGTATGAATGTGTATGTATGTATGTATGTATTTATATGGAGGTACTGGGGATGGAACCCAGAACCTCTTGCATGCTTAACACACAGTCAACCACTGAGCTATAACCCCCACCCCTCAAACTGGCTGTCTTTTCACTTGAGTCTCATTTTCCTCATCTATGTCATATACTCTAGGTCGCTGCTTCAGCGCCCACCAACAGTGATGTTACAATGCTGCTAATCCCATCCTTGACACAATTGCCTTTTGCACGTTGAGTCTGTTACTCATAGTTGGAACTGTCTGACGCTCCTCACCAACCCCTCCATGGTCTCATTTTCTAGAAGAAATAGCTATTTACCAGAAGATGGCCTCAGCCTTATTACTGTTTTCAAATCTAGCTCCAGTACACTTGTTTGGAGAAACTGAAACACAGTAGAAGACAAAGTTTAGTGAAGTAGCAATGACCAAAAGAAGAGGTGGCAGGAAGGAGGAAACTGTGATTTTTAAGTTATGTTTGTGGTTTTATCCAACCCAATCTTAAAAGAGAGCCATTGGCTGTAGCCTCTCACTTTTTAATTGTCACTTCCCCAACTCCTATTGTATTCCATTGACTACAATGGAAATCTACAAGATACAAATGTATTGGATTTAAATTTCCTAACACATCATCAAGAGCCAGATTTTCAATGGCTCCACACCTCTGCATACTATTTTCAGTAATTCATATGTTGTCATATATTGCCAAGCCACACATCAGATTTGAATGAACCATGACTATTTCAAAAAAAAATTGTACTTGTTATTCACTAATCTGTTTCTTTCCTAGATCAGTCAGAAGTAATTACTTTCTGTCTTACTTTATATGATTCCTTTTTTACTCTTAAGGCAGGCTTTTGGTAGGGACAGTTCTTTATTCTGCATCACACAGTTTAAGCCCCAGTCCCTCTTTTGATAGTAGCTCTGATGACATGCATTCCACCAGATGTGATTATATTATTAAGTCAGGAATGTTGGAAACTTACAGCAACACCAGCTGTGCTGTATTTGCAGTTTAGTTGAAGATGATATGACTACGTAGTCATGCTTGACTTTTTCCATTTTTGTTCTTTTTCATGTTACTGATACAGTCAGAAACACATTCTGTCTAGATTTTGATTTCTGAAACCTAAAAGATATAATCAATGGAGATATTTTTCTTCTAACAAAATCCATTTTAGAGATACCAATATAAAGCCAAAGCTTTGAGAAAAATAATCCTGGAGGAATTTTAAGACAATTTGACAAATTTTGACAATTAGTCTTTTGAATTATCTGATTTTGTTGTTGTTGTTGTTAATTGTGTATGTTTACTCTTTCTGGAACCCTAGCACACAGGATTCTTTTAAATATCTTTACAACCACTTGACATAAGTCAATTACATGTAATGATTTAGTTTTACTAAAGAGAGACCTAAGCCTTAGATACCTTAATAATAATGTGACAAAGATGCTCAACATTGCCGACCTCCCTTGTTTCCCCAGCATGTGGATTTCCCATGACTTGTTCATTCTCCTCTTTCCACATCTCAAACACCTCATTCCCTCATTCAGTAGGGTCTTTGAATCTGCAAATCGTGTTTACATAAAGACAGATACAAGTAAGTGAGCACTAGCTCACCTTTACATGATCATATTCATCAAATTCATGATATTATTTATTCATCTTTGCCTCCTCTTCTATTTATTTTATTTATATATATATATATATATATATGTATATATATATATATACTATATATTTTTAGTGAAATGTAGTAGATTTACAATGTTAGTTTCAGGTATACAGCAAAATGATTCAGTTATACATATACATACATACATATGTATTTTTTCAGTTTCTTTTCCATTAAGGATCATTACAAGAAATGGAATATAGCTCCCTGTTCTATACAGTAGGTCCTTGTTACCTTCCCTTCTATTTAGACTAAAGATATATAGTGACACTAAATTGTACTCTCAATTTTACCCAAGGACTTGTGATGGTAATTTCTTCCTTCCTCTTCCTCTGGTATTTCTCCTTCACCTTCTCCTTCTTTGTCATCATCACCCTTATTACCATCACCATCTTAATGGCTACTATCTGATTACTTTCTACAAGTCTGGTAATATTCACACACAAATGCACAAATTTTATTCAGTTCTCACAACAAATCATGATTTTTATTTTCCCCATTTTAATGATGAAGGAACTTATTCATTACTCTTTCATTATTCATTATTCATTTCCTTCACCAGTTTTTTTTTTCACCCATCTTCATGCAAATAAACCTTGAAATAAATCTTAAAAAAAAAAAGAAAAACCCCCCTGAAACCATGTTTTCCTCTATGTCCTCTGCTTTATAGCACAATTTCTTTCTTACGAGATAACTTTAAAGGAGATCCCTTAAAGACATGGCTTTTTCCCATCTCAATTTGAATAAAAACTAAAAATCTCTCCTTAGGTATAAAATAAGCCCAGCAGAATCTGCAGGTTAAACACTAAAACTGTGGTGGGCACATGTGAAAAGTTCCCTGCTGGGCAGGAGAGCTGTCATTGTTATCATCTCTGCTGTTTGAGCCCTGCTTGCCTATTACCTCATCTTTTCATGATCTCTTCTGACCACACGGGCCTTTCCTCTGTTCCTCTTCCAACCCACCTCCTTGCTCTCAGAACCTTTAAATCCCAGTGCCCTGTGCCTGGGATGTCATTCAGCAATTTTTACATGGCTTCATCCTTGACCGCTTTCAGCCTTGGCTTCAGGGCCCCTCCACATAAGCCTTCTCTCTCTCCTCTTGACATCCATCCTCTGCCATCTTAAAATGTCGTATTTTCACAATAGCAGATCCCACTACTGAAGGTATCTTACTTATTGATTATTTATGTGTCAGTTGCCTCTCCCCCTGATTATGATGCAATTTCCATGCGAGCAGAGACTACACAATGGGTGCAGGGTTGACCAAGACTGAGACGGTCCCTGCTCTCATAATAATCATGATGAATTAAAAAGTTTTAATTAATACAATTTTTGTCATTTTTTTCACTTCGTTGTTTTAAGATTTCCCTCTGCCTGGTATCTTCATGGTCTCTCTTTGAATGTATCTAATAACTGTTTCTAATATTGAGATAATACTGATTTCTCTTGATGATGAGGTTGTGCTAGTTGATGGGATGTTCTCATTTATATTGAAAGGAAAGTACTCAAATTTCTTCTAAACTCTAGAACTCAAAATTTTGATTAAGAAGTCTAATGGCATATTTGACCCTAAAGTGCATAATAATCTACTATATAGGAGTCTTCCTTTTAATTTTGTGATACAATTCAGAAGAAAGTGTTATGTTTGAAAGAATATCACATAAATACTTGCAATTTTTATATTATTTGTTATACTCATATATATTTATTCAAATGCAAAATACCATGACAGCAAGATGTTTTATCTTCAAATTTTACCTTTAATTCTCTATTGCAGCATTCACTACAGGCCATTATATTCTTTGTTTTCCAAAATATGACGTTCATATTCTACTATAGATTTTACCTGGATGAGTTTTATATACTGAGCCAATGCATGTGACTATCTAAACTGATTACAATATACAATTAGTAAATGATAAGGCAAACAAACCAAAAGAGCTATAAACAAGTTTAATATTTAAATCATAGAATTACTGCAATTGCACTCTCTGGAAATTGTAATATAATATTATTAATATATATTTATTATGTGAAGTATATTAATATTATTACTTTGAAATGTAAATTATAGCACAATGTTCATTTTTTTATTAATTTCAAGTAGAAACTTAAAATGCATCTGGAGTGTAATAAAATTTAATAGATTTCTTGTTAGAGCAGGAGCTTAAGGTTCTTTTCTATTTCACCTGAAATTTTAAGAAGCAATCACTGTCAATATTGTAATTCTAATCCCATCAAAATGTCTGTTGAGAAATCATTGTTCTTACCCTCATTGTTCTATTCACTTTTTGGCTATTCCCATAGGAAAAACAAAGTATTTTATTTTTTATTTCCTTTGAATCCTCCATTGAACCTTTCAAAGTATTGTGTTGTAATATGCTAAAATTCTTATAAATGTTTATTGGTATTATAGAGCTGAATGTTTCATAAACATACAGTATGTGGCACGATTTCCTAACTACTAACATGAGTGGTGAATAGCAAACCAAATTTTGCAGGCACCATTTTTATTGCCAACATGGGAATAAAGGTTTTCCTATTATTCTGCTCTACAGTCTCACCTTGAGAATATTAGTAAACATAAAAACCTTCAAGACATCAACGAGGCCTTACAAAAAGGGGTAATGCTTTCCCCTTCAAGCAAACCAGCATAGCTATTTTGAAGTGTTTGCCAAGGTATAAATGTTCTACAGCAGATGTAAGGTTCTTAGTTGTAATCACAAGAACTAAAATGTTCTCATAAACAGCCAGACTCCTCAGAGACTGACCTTGTAAGCACAAAGCTTTGCAGATAGCCCCTTAATCAATGGATATAACTTCTTTTAGAAGGCAATCGTAATCATGTATTGGGGGTTCCCTTGGAAACCATTCAGTGTATGAATCTCATATCACCAGTCTAACCAAATTGCATTTTTCATGGGCTTCATAATCTCTACATTGATATCTATATTATAAGGTCACTGTAATTGTCCAACTGTTGGGACATTCATTTATAAAATTCCTTAGGCTAATTGATGTTAAACAAACAACCATAAAATAAGTGATTGAATTTCTATAATATCACAGGCAGTAGTATTAATTTAAATATAGGTCATAAAAGTATCTGAATGATTCAAGAAAAAAAAGTACTATATAATGTTTCTAGCCCTGGATTATCTAGATAATTACTAGTATATGAACTTGCCCTTAAAGGAGGGGGGAAAGGACAAAAAAGTTGTTTTTTTCGCCTCAAATGGAAATAAATCAATGCTATTTTAGTAAACGTTATTTTAATTTTCAGCCTCAATATGAATGGTTTTGGCATTATATTAAAATTAAATTTAAGTTTTAAGCTAGAAACTTTTTCTGGAAGTCTCTGGTCATCCATCTTGAACTCCAAGCATGTAGGAAGACATAGGTAGAAGTGTATTAAATCTGACAAATGACCTCCCATGTGCAAAGGAGGAAATAAAGATTCATTCTCCGTGTTTGTGAGATCATTTTGATGAAGGAAAGGCTAATTGAGGATGACATACATTCTAAATCTAATTCAAATCAGCATTTTTACATGAAGACTCATCACATTTCCAATGGTACATGCTACCATAAAACAGCTTAGTAAAGACATTTTGAATTTGATTCTTAGAATTTTTTAAATGCTTCATCAGAACTGACATTTTTAGGGGTAATGAGTTTCCAGTCTTAATATTTCTTCAAACTGGATACTTGTGGTATTTTACACCTTTTATTTAAAAGCAGCATTTTTCTTTAGCATAATTAAGTCTTATGTTGCAGAGAAAATTGCAACTAATATGTGATTATGCCTAGGAAACATGTGGGGAAAGTGCCAACACAGGGTTTCTCGTAGTAAAAGCAAATCACCTTGAAATGATTAAAATGTTAAATTATGAAGGACTCATCCTCTGGAGTTCAAAAAATAATCATATTCCAAGACCAAGTAGCACTACTGTTGTTTTTAAAATGAAAAGGTGATTGCTAACTCTTTCCTCTTGAAATGCTTCGAAATTAGCATTAATATTCTCTTATTAACACACAGTTAACAGCTCAACTCTGTAAAAAGACCACCTCATCTTTTATCTAATAGGTAGTTTTGTTAATTCTGCGAATTTTGCATTATGGATGTCATTTGTTAAAAGTCAGGGTCATTTATATTTTATACTTAGATAAAATTGTATCTTGACTGTATTTACACAATGATAATTCAAAACATGGAGGGCAGCTTTACTAAGAGGTTAAACAGAAACAATATTCGGGAGCTGCTACCTTTAAGACTATATATTACATGCCAGTCATTCTAATTAAATTTGGAAACAAACATTAGTATGCAAGTCAGTGGTTGTAAACATGTCACCTACAAAGATTATCAGCATGGACTGTTTATGGTACTATATTCCCACCTATAGCATGGCTCTTTGGCTTTCTTCCAAAAATAAAACAAAACAGAATATCTACACATCTGCAAGACCAGTGCTCTAACCCCTGAGCTATGGAGCCCTCGCTTTACACATCTAAATTTGGATTCAAGAATATAGAATTTCTTCATAGGATAAATTATTTGTAATAAATAATATGTCAACTACATTTTCAAGACTAAGACTTTGGAAAGACTTACCTGAGATTTGAACAGCAGGCCTCTTCCTGTGCTGCATGTATGTAAAATATCTCAGGTGTCTCAATGGTCAAGTATAATGTGGAGTCAAGCATCTGCCTCATATTTGTTTCTAAAGTTATCTTTACTTTTCAAAGCCTCTGAGTATATAACTAATTGCTTGTTTCCTAAAGGAATCCCTGGGCAATTGTGCTATGTATTTCTAAAGATTCATCTGGAGAATATTATGATCATCACCTATGATCATTTACATTAATGGAATGAGGTATACTTAAGCCATATGCTCATTTAAAGGCTCCAAAATTCAAGAACCAAGACTATGAATCTAGAGTATTTTTTCTATAAGCTCATTGTACCTCATATGTAAGTATAACAATCTGCCTATAAAAGTACTGGAAATGCTCAGGATACATTTTAATTAAATGTATCAAAAACATACTCGTTGGATTATTTTTCTGACATGTCACTTGAAGACACTGAGAAACATTATGAAACATGGACTCATTTTCATGTGAGAGAATTCTTAGACTGGAATTCTGTAGTGCTTGATATATTTTCAAAATGTTTTTGTTCATTATAGAGTTTTGAAAGATACCACACAGATACGGGCAATGGCTCTATGTAGACGTATGAGCCCTTTGTTCTGCAGATAAGCATCTATCAAGTCATCTATCAAGTAACTAGATCTACTTAATTTTGAATTTGAGTGAAAGGTAAGACTTTGAGGACAGCATCACTTTCAGCATCCTCCTTGTTAGCAACAGTGTTGAAGATAGTAATAACAATAATAATAAATATGGAATGTGCTAGACCCTTTCCAAAAATATTACAGAAAATTTATACCACACATCCATGAACTTATTATTCACAGTCTATATGTAAGGAGACAGGGGCATAGAAATGCTATGTGACTTGACAAGTGTCACACATATATTCAGTGGCAGAGCTGGGGTTTCCTTCCAGTTTTTCTGACTCCAGGGCCAATGCTCTCAACTGGTGAAATTAATTAAGGAAACTAAGAAACGCTCTAGCCTCATGAGAAGATACAATCACAGGAATGATATTATAGAGGTTTTTTTTTTTTTTTAAGAAAAAATGAAGACATTGATTTATTCATTAATTAACTCATAAGAAATACTTTTTTTCTTTTTTTAATAACTAGTGTGTTCCTAGACAAGAAAACTAACTCCAAATCAAAGCATTAAGGACAACATATGCAAGTGAATGGAAACAAACAAACAAACAAAAACTTCTAAGCAAACTTTGGCAGTTCAGAACCATGTAATTTTTAAGGAAACACATTGGTTTGGATCTTAACCAAAATGAGAGTGAATCAGGGAAGGTGACATTTGATTTGAGTTATAAATGGGTGGGAGTAGAGTGTGAGGGGGTAAATATTCTAGGCAGAAAAATAGAGTCTACAAGGTGATCTGGAAAGTGCATGTATTTCAGAATGGCTAGTGATAACATTAAGGTTTAGAGGAATGGAGTTTTTATGTTAGACAAAAATTAAGATTTCAGAGGACCTGATTTAGAATGTTAAGAAGCAGCACTGCTCTGCTCTTCAGCAAAGTAAAGTGTAGAAAATCTAGTGTTTTAGAAATATGATTCTGACAGCATCGAGTAAAATAGAATGTAGAAGAATATTGCTGGAAGTAGCAAGCCAGCCAGGAGCCTGATTAGGATAGCCTAATTGATGAGGGGTTAGAAGGTGCAATGAGCAACAGGCAATGAAACTGGATTGGAGGTACATATTATCATTGGCTTCATAAGACAAGATGACTGATCAGGCTTGAGTTTAATCAATTAAATAAATTTAAGATATGTTTCAGGATTCCGGTTTAGGCAACTTGAAGGGAAATGGGAAATGAGATGAGGGTACAATTAGATGAGACCTAGATCCAGAAAGGGGAGTTAGTTTGAGGAAAGCAATGAGTTATGATTTGTCTATCTACCCAGAGGAAGATGTCAAAAATGCAACTGGACATGCAGATCTGGAATCTGGAAGGGTTCTGGGTTAAGAGTGAGCTCGCTTTAGTAATAAGACAAATCATTCCCTGAATGCCTAGTAGGTGCCATTTTACATTCTCAGAAAATCTATACAAGATTGTGTAAGTCATATAACACATGGTATATATTTTATTAATGAGAAAATAATGCTCAGAGACATTATTAAAAAAAATACTTTTCTGCAGTCACTTAGGAAGCAGTAGGTGCTGGAATTTATACTATAAAATACACCAAACTCTGTCTTTCATAATAAGACTGTCTCCTTATTTACATGTTGTCATTTGTATACAGGTAGCAGTGGAAGCTATTGGTATGGATGGGGTTGCCAAAGGAGAGCATTAAGGGCGAGAGGACCACAGACAAATCACTGAAAATTTCTAAATTTTAGGAATCCAGAGGAAGAGAATCCAGGAAAGGAGGGCTTAAGAAACAAAAAGGAGAAAATTGTGTTACCAAAGGACAAGCAGAACAGACTTTTTCAAAGAGGGAAACAGCAACAGCAGCAAGTAACGAAAAGAAGTTAGAAAAACATGTCTTATTCCAGTTAGGAAGCATTTATCTGCTACCTTAGACTGATATTTCCTGAGCATTGAAATCCACACTTTAACATCCTTTGTGACTATAAATTCTGAGAAGATAAATGAAAACTATAAGCAGTGTGGACAGGTGGTTGCCTTAATACGGTTGTGAGAAAAGGGGTGTGCCTTGTGTGAGATAGAGGTCTTCAGCTTGGATTCCTTTTGTGACGGTGAGGTGTGAGGAGGGGATGATGATGAAATTTCGAATCTAGGGTGAGAGTTTTCTGGAAGATAGATGCAGATTTTTTATAGAGGGTGCATAGAGACTTTTGGAATAGTTGGATGTAGGACACAGGGACTTCAAGATGTCAGCAGTCTAGGTCTCTGGCTTGATATAAGTTACAGTCATCAATTATTAAATTTTCAAACAACCATTTACTCAAGGCTGACCTTTGAATTTTTAAGAAGCTAATTCTACTTTCCTATCTCCTGCTTCCTAAGATATTGGGTACTTTCAGCATGTCATGTGGATGACGTCTATCTAAAGGTCCTCAAAGGCTTGCAGACAGTTCTTCTCTTTCACTGTAATCTCTGCTTAGGAAGGTGCATCTATGTGCATACCTTTATTTATGGTCTGTCCTCCAAAAACTCCAAATTATATTCCTGCTCGGAAGTCTCCTCTGAGCACCACGATTTATCTATCTGATTGCAAGATTGCCATTTAATATTTTTTGTATGAGTGCCTCAAAGGAATCTTGCTTTCTGTGCAACCAAAGGTCAGCATGGTCCTTCCATCAAATTTTGATCAGTCTGTATCCTCTGAGTGAGTTGGATTATTACTCAATTGCACAAGTCAGGATGCTGGAAGCTGTCTCTGGTACATCTCTCTGTTTCACCCTCCCTATGTCTAATCGATCACCAGGTCCTTCTTTCCTTCTGAATATATATTAAATATGTTTGCTTTTCTCTGTCCCCACTCTCTATACCTCCCTTGTCTAACCTCCGTCATCTTTGGCCTGAATTACTGCAGCATCTCTTAGCTGCTTTCATACAATCGCTTTTGTACGTACACTGCCTCCTTACCACCTACCAGTTGTTTCTCTGCATTAGAATCAATTGGCTATTTAAAAAATTCTAATGGAAATAAAACTCTAAATGCTATATTTATAATACTTTAAACTCTTTCCATTTCTCCTAAAAAAAAAAAAAGGAAAAAAATAATCTCAAGGTAGCTACTAAGCCCCACATATGTGACCCCAGCCTAACCCTCTCTTAGGCCATACCCCCTATCCATTTCCTTCCAATAGCCAGGCAGACTCTCTCTTTGTTCATTTTCATGTTTCCTCCTGCTTCCTGGTCAATGAATGGATTCTGGCTGCTCCCTAAAATGATGCTCACCGTTTTGTCTAAGTTAATTCCTCCTTGTTTTTCCATCTCAATTTTAAAGTATTTTCCTAGGGGAGGTCCTGGCAAGCTCCTCTCCAAAATAGTTCAAGCTGACCCCTCCCCTTACTGTGTAACACTCAGACCACCTTCTATTTTATTCTATGGCACTTAACTCAGTTTAAATGTATATATTTTTACACTTATGTATTTCTCAATATTTATTTTATATCATAGAAACTTCATGAGGTCAGGGTTCCCAGTAGTTTTTTTTTTTAATTGAGTAAGTAAGGTAATTAATTGGTGAGAGATAATTCAGAGATTCTTTTGAAAAAAATTTATATATATATATATGTATATATATACAAAAATTTTATGGCATAGAAATGCCTTGTATTGGAGATCCCAAAATTTTTAAGTTTGATCTCTTTTTTGTTTTAATGTAAATAAAGTTGTAAAATGCCATCTAGTGTGATGAATTTTGATGATCTCTGAATCTCACCTGTGCAGGTAAAGTACTATCCGTTACTGGATTAGGTAACTGTCTCAAGTGTATATATACATGTACCTTATGATTTTTCCACTCAATACATTTAAATCTTAGAGTACAATATGTAGGTATACTTTGTGAACCAGGAATTCTAAGGCAAAGCTCAATAATTAGAAGAAACCACTTCTTTAATCAGTGCAAAATAGGCATTATCTGGTATTAAAAGTACTGAGGTTGACTCCACAGTCTATTCCACCTCCTGCACCTTCAACACGTTTTCACTTGGGCTGAACAAATTACCTACAAACAAACCCCGCTTTTACTAGGTTTTTATTGCACAACAAGAGTGTATTTAAAATTACCCACGAATAGCTCAGGCACTCAGATATCTGTTTTTGGTGCTGGAAGATGCATGCTTTAAGAATTTTTAGTCATTAATATCCAGTCAGAAAACACTAAGAGTTAAAGGCCCAGAGTAATATATATCTTAAGATGCTCCACTTGTAATGATTGCATTGTTCTTTTAAGGCTTCATTTATTCTTGACAGAAACAATTATGTGAAGTAATTATATCTAAAGTCAGGCAGTGTGCAGTGTTCAATTTGGAAGGTAAAGAGCATTGTTTGACTGTTGTTACCAGGCACATTCCTGATAGAGAACAAATGCTTACATCAATAGGAAGCATGCACTTCATAATTTATTCTTTTATTCGCATATGCTGTTATCATAATAAGTGCCAGGTTAACCATCTTAAACGCAGAGACAAAATTACTCGAATAACATCAGTGGGAGAAAGCGATATAGAAGCAGCTCCTCAGTACTTGCTTTGCATGGCCTGCTATTTCATAGGGCTCTTTCTCCTTGCATGACCAAATGTTGTGTAATTGACTGAACAGGATTATTCCACAAGACATCCAAACAAGATTGAAAGCCCAACATCTTTGGTGAGTAAATTGGATAATACTTAGCATTTAAAACAGATAATTTGACCAGATCCTGCCAGTTAAATGCGGTACTCCTTAGATATGAATATTTCCTCAGAAACAAATTATCCCATGTTAAAAAATACATAACTGGACATAAATTGTTCTCTACATTGATACACACTTCCCATGTAGTTTGAAAGAGTTCACAAGTTTTTCCAAGTTGTCTAAACTGCAACAATCCAAACTGACATATTGACCCTTGATTACATTAGGATAACTGCACGCAATGCAAGTTTATTACACTTTATGGGAGGTAGAAAATACGAATATTGAAGTGTCATCCCTGAATCTATCACTTGTGTTTATTTTCCTTCTGTTTTACTTGAACTATTAATCTATTAATCTATTAAGTAATCTATCTTTAGTTCAAGAGGAAAACTCATTTTACTTTAAAATACTAAAAGGTATGCATATATTTCAAGGTGTTCAATATTTTTAAAGCATTATTCTGTTATAAAACTAAGTATCTATCTCATTAAATGCCAGACCCTAGAAAATATTTCTTTCTGTTATCATATACCAGAGGGTTTTTTATTTTTCTCTTAATCTAATTATAGAAAAATAGACTGTCAGTGACTTTCAAATTGACAAATACCTATTTCAGGATCTGAGGACAAAAGATCAAATATCATAACAAAATATGCTCCCACAGCTCAACTCTTATCACTTAGGAAATTAGAAGCTCTGTGCCAAGAATGGGCTGAAGACCAAATATATATTTCTTAGTATAAATCACAGTATCACACGTGAAAACTGGCAAAGATCCAACAAAAACAGAAAAGCCCCCAAAATGAAAGTTCTTAAGTAAAATAATAAAAAATAAAATTTAGCAATACTTTAAAAAATATGGCACAACTTTATAATAGTAGATTCCAGAAGTGTATGAATGACACAAAGTTGCCAAATAAGTAGCTATTGTTAAAAATTATAATAACCACTAAATTTGACAAATTTCAAAATATATGCCTAATTTTAAAACACTCAGAAAAATAGGAATAATTGGGATTTTTCTTGACATAATATAAATATGTCATTAACATTTACCATGCAAAAGCTCAGAACATGTGAATTGCAAATTGTTATCAGATTTATGAGTTGCAGATGTTTCTAGAGTTTTATTTTAAAAAGAGGTTATGCAGCATACAATTTTTTTCAGTCAGCACAACTATTTTGAAATTATTCCATTTTGTAGCATGTATCACTAGTTCATTCCATTTTTTTGGCAAGTAATATTTAACTGTGTGGGTAGATCACAGTTTATTCATTTTTCACCAGTTAATGGACTTTTGGGTTGTTTTCAGGTTTTGTCTCTGTTTAGTTTGTTAATGTGAAATTAACATGTTTGGTAAATTACATGAATGGGTTTCTACACAAAATTTTTTAAAAGTTCAGACAAAATGAGTGCACTGTATAACCCCATTTTTATGAAACTCTGGAAAATGCAAGTGAATTGACAGTACCAGAAAGTAGTTCAGTGGTTATAAAGTACTGTGGGTGGGCAGGCGGAAGAGGAGGAAGAAAGGATTATAAAGCGACACAAAGAAACTTCTGGAAACCATGGGTATGTTCATTATCTTTATGGTGGCATGGGTACATTTGTCAAAACATAAAGTTGTACACTTTCAATACATGCAGTTTATTGTACATGCTTTTATCTCAGTGCAATTTCAAAATAAAAGGTAAAACCTATTCAACCTAGGATTGAGGATGTCATCTGAAATTCTTCTAAAAGGCATTTGCATTGATGAGGATGCCTAGGATCATCCTCATTTTATGCCTTCCCCATCAATAAGTACACCCAAGTCCTTGGTGACATCTGCCAAAGTCTCTGAGTTCTGTAATCTGTCAGGGCTAATGCCTGGGTCTTCTGAATCCTGAAGGTATTACTTAAATAAATTATAGTCCATGGTTTGGCAATAAATTGATTTTAGCTTAATTCATTTTAAGGGGAAGGCAATTTTATCTCATTGATTTTCAAATCTTTTTGCACTCACCTGTTTATTAAAGATCACTTTATCTCCCTTTGGTTCATTTTTTTTCTGCAAGAAATATTAATGGTTGTTAATGAAGATTTAATGTATATTATCTTTTCTATTCAGGAGGATAGGTTTTTTTAAATGCAGATTTGCATTTAATAAATATTATCTCTGATGTGTAAACATTAAGTGGTCATTTTGTAGATGAAGAAAAGTAGCTACTAAGTGGTTTTTTTTTAAATCATATTTACCGTAAATCCAGGATTCATAATATATTGTAAGGATTGTACAACATGAGTCTTCTATCACACTGCCTTTTGTGTGTATGTAACTTCACTAGTGCCAAAGGGCTATGTTTATATACTTTATATATTGTTTATATATATATAAATTGTTTTATATAAAGTATATATATATATGTGTGTGTGTGTGTGTGTGTATATATATATATATATATATATATATATATATATATATATATATGTTGCACTAAACCAATGATCATTCCTCAGGTTTATAATAGTTGTCTAAAAATTTACACCATTTTAAAGAATTTCTGTGCTTTGACTGTGTTTTCAGTCAATTCAGTGAAAAAGTAGAAGACTTTCCTTGTTGAAAAAGTTTGAATATAGGTAGTTAAGTGAAATAAATTAGGTATAAAGAGATTATCAAGATAGAACAGAGGGGAAATGATTGATATAGTAAGGAGAGAGAGTGAGGTCACAGGCATAGCTAACATCTAGAAAGCCCTGGCATCTGAGATTCTGCACGGGTCCTGCTGTCACCCAGAGTGAAGTCAAGGCCTATGGATGGATAAACAGTCTCCACCTGGTTTTACATTTCTTTGACTTTATTATCTGCAATATCTGATATTGATAAGAAATATCTGAAAATATATCCTTTTCACTCATGCCTACGTGGGACTCTAACCATTTCCTCTTATCCTTCTCGTTTTTTCATGTAACTTACTCTTTGACCTCAGCAAGATCTCCAGTCCCTCTTCAGTTTATATTCACACCTTCTTTAAATGTGGTCAACAATTTGTTCCACTGCTTTTTCAATCTGACTTTTTCACAACTCCTCAACTTTGAAAAAATGCAAAAGTCTGCCTTGTTTTCGCCTGTCGTCAGAGAGTGAAGATTCGCTAGAGACAATTTCACATCCTCAACATCACCATCTTCTCCAAGGCAGGCTTGACAATCCAACAGGTTCAGCTATTGGTCTTTAGTTTTCTCTTTCTCCCATACGCTACAGATGTTTCAGAAATTTCCTCCATCTCTTAAATGCCTCTCTGCCTTCTCCGCACCTTACTCTTGCTTTCAGTGGGTGGTTTGAATACTCACAGCGCTGCAAAAGTAATGCCACTCTGAGAAGCATGCCTTAAAAGTCCCGCAACTAAATCCGCAGATTCAGAGTCACCTGCGTTTGCGTTCTTCCTTCCCTCTTTTTTTTTCCCCAGTGAAGAACAATATGTGCCCTCCTCCCAGCCTGATCTCGTTGTCTTTACCCACCAGCTGTCTCCTTCCACCTTCTCACATCAGAACATGGCTCTGTTCTCTCTCTCTCTTCCCCATGCCTTCAGCCTCTCCTCTTCTGTTAAAGTTTATTACTCATATCACTTAAGACACTTGTCTGCACTACAAACTGGTCCCTTCCTTTTCTGTCCTCATTCTGCATATACTTGTCTTCATTTTTTTCATGTCAGTCTACTCCAATATCTCTTCTCTTCCCATTAATCCACAGAAACGTTTTCATCTTGATTCTGACGACCATGTGTTAAACAAACGTTAACATTTCAGCCCTGATCAGATGTGAGCTCTAACAACACTAAACATTGTTCACTTGTTTCTCTTTTTGAAATTCTCTCTTTCATATCCTAGACATTGGACTGGCCTAATTTTTTTCCTGCTACTCGAGCTGCTCCTCCTTGGTCACCCTTTTGCAGAGTTCTCTTCCTCCTCCACGCAGCATTTGTTGAGGTCCCTCTGGATTATATATTCTCCTTCTCACTCTGCAAATTCCCCCAGTTGGAGGTCATCCAAGTCCTGGTTATCTATTACCATCTATATGCTGATGACTAACCTCTAACTCAGAGGACTTACTTCTCTCCTGAATCACATATATAGCTATTGAACTTCTCCGTAATCACAAAACTAAAATTATTATCTAAATTAGCCATTCACCATTCCTCCCACTGTCATGTTCAACAATAATAATAATTTAAAAAAAAGGATAACATCACAATATATCCTGTTACCCTATTCTGAGACCAATTTGGTTATGAATTTTCCCTTTCCTTCATCCTCGTAGTCACTTTTCAAGTCTCATCAATTGCATGTTCTAATTTCCTCTTAAATCCATCCATCTCTCCAAGGTCACTCTTTGGATTCATATTCTCAATGCTTCCTAGTCTGCCTCAGTCCTAACTATCATACAGAATCAGCATCTCATCTTGCCTGTCTCATTCTTTCTCAGGTTCAGCTTGTGAGTGGTGTTAGAATTGGAGAAACAGGATCAGAGACAGCTCAGCGACAGAGTCAGATTTATTGTGAGAAACTTGCAGAGGGAGTCTCCAGTTAGACTGGAGCCTGTGCTCTGCATACAGGCTTGGTTGCTTACACCTGGGGGTAGGAGCTGATTGGTGGGTTATTATGCAAATGAGGGATGCTGAAAATGAGAGGGGCCCGTTGGATGGATTCTCCAACCAGTAGTTCTCACTCAGGTCTGGGGAGGGTTTTACAGGCAGAAGGGGATTTTTACTAAAGGTGGAATTTGTGAAATGGCAGCTGATTGAAATGGAGTTGGTTTTGCCTATCATGTGGTAAGAGCACTAAATCTGGAATCAGACCAGTCTTGGAATGGAACCCTCCTACTGCAAAACTGTAGAAATAGGCTTAATCACTTGGTTTTGATGTTTCACCTGTAAATCTGTACAGTGATATCCACTTTATTGTAGAGCTGTTGGAAGGTTATAAGAGATTTATGAAAATAGCCAAATCCTGAATCTTGAAATATAATTGATAAATATTATCTCTTACAAGCATTATTGTTGTATTAAAACAGAAATGTCTTCATGCATTTCCCTGCTTACATTCGGTCCCTGGTTTCCATTATCCTTAGGTAAAAATCCCAAATCCTTAACATACCTAATACTACCCTGAATTCTGCTAGGCTCTCTTAGCTCTCCCATCTCACACCTGAGCCCTGGCCCATTCATGCCATTTGTGTATGTGCCACAGTACACTTCTCTCCATCTGAAATGGAACAGAAGAGGCTGCTTTAGGCAGCCATAATGACCAAAGCCCATCAGGTAAGAAAAAAAGCTGGCAAGGTAAAGCACCTGAAAGGCAGCTGGCGTGGCTGCAGTGGACTGAACGAGTGAAAAGCACAGTCAAGATTCTGTTGTGTCAGTAAGAAGGCTTTAGATCACTGAAGGCTTTTGAGGCCGGAAGTTCTCAACCTGAGCTCTTTAGGCATGTTGGACCAGATAATGATTCGTTGTGAATCATTATCATTACAATGATAATCATTACAACCCTGTGTATTTTAGGATGTTTAGAAGCATCCCTGGCTTCTATCCGTTGAATGTCAGCAGTACTTTTCCAGTTGTGAGGGTTGAAAATGTCTCCAGGTATTGCTCAGTAGTCCCTGGGAGCAAAATTACACTTGATTGAGAAGGACTGTTACAGACTCCAGAATATGCATTTTTTAACCTAGGAGTGAAAAATAAGGCCGTGAAAGAGTCTAAGGAGCAGTGTGATGTGTTCTGATTTCTGTTTGATAAAGATCACTTCGACAATGAGGTTGGAGAAGCTGTTCACAGAAACCTTGGACCCCTCCCTGCCAGATTGGTAATAAAATTTTATGATTTATTGTGAAACATGTACCATATCCTCAATTAATAAGGAAGATGTCAAGGAAGTTGCCCTGAAGTTAACAGACAGCAGAATGAAGATAAAGGTAAGAGCCCTGTGGTAGGATCCAGGGGGCTGACAGGAAAAGAGAAGAGGTTTTTTTTTTTTTAGCAGAGAGAAGAGGAGAAATCATTTGGAAACAGGAGTGGGGAGGTTGGAGAATATCGTTCCCTGCTCCCTACAGAGATGCTGAGGGAGGGAACAGCTTGTACTAGAGACGGCTAGCAAGGAAACCTGGTCTAAGGGAAGGACTGATGTCTAAACCCAAGGTTGTGATGGGAAGGTTACTGTGGGCATTTGTTTACCAAAAAATGGAATTGCTGTGAGTACAGAGGAAAACAGGGAGTTCAAAAGTGGGAGGAATAACAGTCGTTTAGAGCAGTACAAACACAAATCTGGTCATACTGTTCTTTTGAAGGAACCCTTCTTTGGCTTCTGTTATCTTTTCTCCTTCCTTCGTTTCTTTCATGTTCACTTTGTTTCCAGTGTCCATCTTCTACTTTCTACTGAATATTTAGCAGAGAAAGGGTAAACATCAGAGAAAGAAAGTGAACAGGAAATAAAGAGGAAAGAAAATGGATAAAAAGGAGGAAAATATATGCAAGTTATAAAATCTTGTTTTTAAATTTATTTTATTCTTAGTTCTGTTATTTTTGGTTTTGGTTTACATTCATATCTCTAGTCTTTTTTAAAATTTTTTATATCTTTTTACTGAAGTAAACCAAATATATGTATGCATGTGTATGACTGAACTATTATGCTGTACACTAGAAATTGACATATCTCTAGTCTTAATTCATTGATTATGAAATATTTATTAAACACTTAGTAGGCGCTAGTGTGCTTTTAGTGTGCTTCAGTACTCAGCATAGAACAGCAAAATAAAAAGAGAGAGAGAAAATCCTTGTGGAGTTTTCGTTTTAGTTGGGTGGGGATATTAAGTTAAAGAGTAAATTATGTTAAATGATAAAGAAAAAAGGCAAAAAGGAAGGACACTGTGTTGGTGAATACTACGTTTCTCAAGTGTCAAAAATTTCAATGTCAAGTGACACTTAAGCACAGGGACATGGGCCGTCTATCCCTCAAGGCACCAATGCCCCAGCCTTGTGGGAAAAGAGATTGTGTGGGAGATTGAAAGAGTGGCTATCATAAAACTGGATCCTCCTCTAAAGGTCAAAGATCCAGAACCTGTAAGAAAGCAAGTGGTAGGGGAAAACAAAAAGAGCATAAGTTTAAAGACAAAACTCATACAAAGATTTTCCAGTCAACAGAATCTCACTTTATTTATTTATCTATCTATCATCTGTTTATTTATCTAGTTAGTTAGTTAGTTAGTTAGTTAGTTAGTTAGTTAGTTGAATCATTGTTCTCCTTGCTGTTGTAATTTGAAGTTTGACTCCCCTACTAGGCCAAATTCCTAGAGGTTAAAACTCGATCTCCTTACCTAACTATTGCATTCCCAGTGCCCAGCAGAGTACCTGGGATTAGATTATTCACTAAAATTCATTACTGAATAACAGTTCCTAAGGTGTTGGGGATGTCTACAATTAAATTAAATGATTTATTTAAAAAAATACTACCAATAGTATAGTATCTATTATAATTTAGACGTTTTACATAAGATACAGAAACAGAGGAAAATGTATTTTACAACCCCTTTTATATGGGTGACACAGTGAAGTTACAAAAATTAAGCCAATTGCTTGTGGTCATGTATCTAGAGTATTAGAAGGACCCAAATTAGCCAACGTCTCTTAGCTCCAGTATCTACAGCCAGACCTTTATGTCCCAATGCTCTTCAATTGACATGGGAGATTGTGAAATTTAATAGTGTACTACACATACCCTTTTCATATATTTTCTCTTAAGAGCTCTCTAGTTTGCTTAGAATTTTTAAAGTTCAATGGAACATATAAGAATTAAAGCTAGAAGTATAAATGAAAAGTACTGGTAGTGTAAGAAGAGGTGTATTTGAATATGACTTTGAGAATACTTAATAAAAATATAAGTCTTTTTTCTGTTTTTTCTTCTACTTTCTATTTTTTCCCAATTCTATTGGGAATTAATATTGATAACCTGTCATAATTTTCACCTGAAAAATCACCTTTTTTATTGGTCTTGATTTTATTGCCTCTGGACTTAACATTTCCTCTCTGAATATCTGGTCCATTATTTTATTAAGTATTGATGTCATTCTTTCAAGTTATTTGATATCACTCTTTTTAACTTATAAAAATAATCAATAAAGCATTTGTTTCCCTCCCATCTTCCTTGTCTCCCCAGATTCCAAGATTTAAAAAAAAAATATTTTAAGTGGTTTGGTAAGAGGTTAGATAATACTTTTAAAAACCTAGTACATCATCCATCCATCACTTATATTTGCTTTGCATGACACCCTTCATGCAAACATCTCAGAATGCTTTGCTGTTATTACTATATTACAGAATATACAATTAAATGGCAAGTTGCAATCAATAAGTCTAGACTTGATTTAAACTTAGCCAACTTTTTGGAAAGATAACAAAAAGTAAAAGCAAAGGTAAGCACATGATTATCATCCAAAACCATAGAAGCCCAAGATTTGGATCCAGGTTTGCTTTGTGTGTCTTTATTTTTCCTTCAATCAGAGTTGGAAAAAGCATGTGAGAGCAGTAATTATTTTTTATGTTATCCAAAGACTTAATGGTCTTGCCTCTTTAGGATAGAGAAAGATAATTTCTGTCTCTAGACATTCCTTTAGGGATGGATTGGAAGTTTTCAGTGATCATGTGTATATTCATATAATTATATTATTCTCAAAGATACTCTAGATGAAAGCTTTCAGAGAAGGATGAAATCATGGCAAAGACAGTCACCAACTTGATGCTAGTGAACTTTTATTCAAATGGTTTATAAGGTAGAAAAGGAGGAACACCAGAATAAGCAGACTTTCCCCCTTCTTTTTTCTCCCTTCAAACTGATTAATCCTTCTTTCTTAGCTGTCAGTAGTGAACAGGTCCAACATAAAGCATTACTTGCTGAAAGAACCATAAAACATTTAACTGTTCATATGTTTTTCTTTCTTGAAAACTTATAATGCTGACTTATTTTGATCCCTTAAAATGCACTTTCAAAATAGGATTCATTATTTGTAGTAGCGCAGCCATCAACAAGGACAAAAATTTTAAAGCAATTTGTTTTTGACCATAAATGTAAGTGGACTTAGGGGACTGAGAAACTGGACTTTGACATGGTATCCAGCTTAGGGCTGCACATATACTGAATATCTTAATATTTAATTTAGCAATATTCAATAATACATGATAATATACATTGACATGAAAGTATAGCATAAATTCTTTGCTCTTTGTTCTAAAGTCCTCTCTTCTGAAGTCTCCCTGTTCTCTTAATCCCTCATATATATATATTTCTTTATAAATCCTTACTGTGAATTCATGTATATCCCTACTGATGTTGGTCCCATTGAAATACTGGTTCGCAGTTCCCAAATTTGGCCAGTTTTTCCTCTAATATGACCTCATGACATTCTCCATTCACCAGAATACTTACCACAGGTGTGCAGTCAATCAGCATAGGCTTTTATGTGAAATTACATCTCCAGCATAGGGAAGAGAGAGACCACATCTGTTTTGTTCACCTCTGTGAATGTAGGGCCTAGAACAATGACTTATATACAGTAGTTCCTCAATAAATATTTGTGGAATGGATATCATTCAGTTTAGTCATCTGGATTACTCTCCAGATTCTTCTCATGAATGAATAGACCACAGAAAATAGAATTTACTGTTTTTTTTTTCAATGTTGTTGTCCAGTTATTTCTTCTGTTGAAATAAGGCCCTGATCATCTTGTTTTGTTTTGTTAAATCAGATGCTTTTCCAGCTCTTTCTTTATGTAATATATGTATATATATATATATATATATATATATATATATATATATATATATATATATGGCTAAGAATTTGAAGTTGTAGGGAAAGTTAGACAAAAAGAGGATGCTTCTTCCATCTTTGTCCAGAATAGAACACATCCTGTCTTCAATTCTTGCAGAGAAGTTGTATACAGCATTACAGTAGGAGAGAACATGGACGAAAAGGAGTTTTGGACTAATATTCCAACCAGCTGGGCATTATACCAGAATTTAAGAGTAGTTATATGTACCACATATCTAACTCACAAAGATGTTGTTTTCCTCTGAAAGCACATTGAGACCTGAAAGCATTTAGTTTTGTACATATTTTATTTTAAAAAAATCATGGTTTCAACTGAAAATACAATCATCCATTTCTCCTTTTTACACACTCTTTATGTCCTGCTTCATTCTTCTACCCTTTCATATTAATTTTCTATCATTTTACCACTAACAAATTTTAGTCTTACTTCTAATTACTTTCCCTTCTCTTTCCTTCAGATTTTATCTGTGCTTGTGCAACTTTCATATAAAGATATCCTAAGTGAAGTGAGTCAGACAGAGAAATGTTATATGGTTTCACTTATATGTGGTATTTGAAAAAAGATGATACAAATGAACTTATTTATAAAACAGAGATAGACTCACAGAGATAGAAAACAAATTTATGGTTACCAAAGGAGAAAGGAGGGGAATAAATTAGAAGTTTGAGATTAACAGATATACACTACTATATAGAAAATAGATAAACAACAAGGACCTACTGTATAGCACAGGGAACTATATTCAGTATCTTATAGTAACCAATAATAGAAAATAATCTGAAAAAGAATATACACTATATATATATATATGTATAACCAAATACATATATATGTATAACCAAATCAATTTGCTGTACACCTGAAACATTGTAAATCAACTACACTTCAATTAAATTTTTTTAATGAACTTATTCTCAATAATATTCATAGGGTAAAAACACAAAACAGGATACTAGCTTCTAAATTTACAGATGAAAATTTATTGTTCATATTATAGTCATTAATTATAGGAAAAGGAATTAATTATAGGAAAGGGAAATAACTGACAGGAATTGAATAAATTGCAAGTGAATGTATGCATTTTTATTAGATTAAAGACTTTGAGAAATCAAAAATAAGTGATCTTTCTCTTGAATGACATTAGCTTAGTAATTTGATGATATGACAAAGAACATGGTTTCTTAGATCTAGTACCTATGGCATTATAACGTATATAATTTAGTTTCTTTTCCTGGGGTATATTTTCCCCATTTTAAAATGAAACAATTGGCTGAGATTATTTCTAAGGTCACATCCATAAGTAAAGTTCAATGAGCCCTTTATTTTTTTCTCCACTTTTACACATAACATAATCTGTTTTTATCATTATTTCTTTCAGGTCATTTATATAATATTTTGTCTGCATAACTTCAAAGATATATAACTTACATTTAAGAAATAAAAATATGGCTTACACATATAATTTGGTAATGCAGTTAATTATTGTGAATTTCATCTTACTGCCATTTTATTTCCAGAACTCCGTTAGCTGGTGTCAGATTTTGCTTTATTGCTTGATTATATGCTTTCTATATGCTGGAATAATTATTTTTGAAATAGTACTATTGAAGGGATAAAACTATAATCAAAACCTATTCTCTTTTTTTTCTCAAAAATGGTGTATTGCTCATTATTCAGAAAAGAATTATATGAAGTTGAATATTGTTTTTTCTATCAGTAATCCCCTTATGTCCATTTTCCTATGTCTCTGAAATTCATGACAATGGCAATGAGGAATCAGTGAAGTTGAAAGCTAACTAAAGGGTAAGAGTATATCTAACATTATGTTTTGAATTATTTTTATATAACAGGGCTTTGTGACATTTGTATAAAAGTTCAAAGAGAAATGTAGGCTATGACTTCACTGAGAATTTATTTTAAGACTCTTAGATAGTTCAGCAGAGAATTCAGATCTAGAATTGAAAGGGCAGAACAAGACCCATTAAGTAATTCAGTCCATTCTGTAAAGTTGAAGAGAAAGGATATGAAGATGTAATCACTCATTTTCTGAAAGCTGATATGTAAGAATCAGCCTAAGGAAGGCTAGGGTATTAGTAGCAGATAGATTCAACAGCTGCGTTAAGTTGACAGCAATTGTCTGGCTTCTGCTATGACCGACGTTACTAAACAAAGATATGCTTACTCAGAGAATCATAACCAACATCACTGAAACTGAAAACTACAATGCAATTTAATGTTTGCATTAAGGTAATACCACACGAAGAACTCTGATACATTCTTTTTCTGTCATTAACCTCCATCTGTAAGTTGATTGAGGCTGATGATGAACTCCATTATATCATCATTTTTTCAACATTAAAAAAGGGACAAGACAAAGAGAAGATGAAACTTACTTAAGTTAATGGCTATGCAAGGCTTGGTTTTATTTCAGTGTATGAAGGCATACAGTCCTGCAAGCATGGCTTCATTTTAAAAGTAGTTAATTGTCCAAGAAATAAAATTCTGTGGATAGGAGACAAAAATGGGAAAATATCCTAGACATCATTTTCTAAAATGCAGAAATTAACTACATAATTTGGGAAATCCTTCTGAAAGAGAAATTTTGAAAAAAGAAAAGAAAAAGATTTTATTCCAATTGCTTAGTGCCAATAGGTATACTATACTTTGAGGAGTGTGATCTTGTCTTCTATATAAATTTATTAGATGTTCTTTGATTATTATCAAATTATAGAAATATGATGAGCTATTAAAGAAGATTCTAATAGTCTTAAAATTATTATTGGTTAATATTTATTTTTATATCCCATTATATGCTCTGTGTGTGTGTATAAGTCAAAAAGTATTTATAAAATAAATGAAATAATGAAAAAATACATGGGCTAAAACCTTGATAATGTGCTAAATTACAGTACAGAAGATTAGTAAATAACTTCAATAGTCAGTCTAAATTTACACTTCTACTGATAACTTTTAAATGGCATGCATTTAATATTCCTTTAGATTTGGTATACATTAATACATTTTACTGTACATTAATTTCACAAACCTGTTTTACCCTTTTTCTTGAATATAAGATAATATGATTTCAAACAGATTATAATATTGTTGAGGGCAGGAATTAATAATATACTCCTTTGGTCTGTAAATGTAACTAATCTTGCTAGGCTGAATTAAAAACCTTACCTCAAAATGAATTTTGTCTATTTTGCAGCAAGACTTGTGTTCTGATTCTCTTTCAGTAACCCCAAACAAATCAATTTTTATCATGCTTGTCCTACTTGAGCTTATTTTAACTCAGTTTACTTAACCATATTCAGACATGAAGGAACACTCACAAAATTCACCTGCACCCAAAATAAAAAATTGAGACTCACAAAAAAAATTTTCAGTAAGTTTTGTACACATCAGTTTGGGTCAGGTGAAGCTAGTAAAAAATATTTCTAATATCCTATTGTCTAAATTATTCATAAATATATTCTGAAGCTTTTTGAAAAATATAAATTAACTTTGATTCCTGCCAAGCACCATGAGAAAATAAATTTCAGATATATTAAAGTTTATAATTTAAAATAGAAGAGAAATTATTCAGAATATTATTATAATCTTGGATCATTAAAGGCTTTTTAAGCATAATACTATGTAGAAAAAATTTGCCTCAGGTAAAACACTGCCATACATACTTTATGCATACTTCAGGTCCATAAGGTACATAACTTTGTAAAACCTTTTCAAAATTTTGAATGTCTATAACTCTTACCCATGAATTCTTCTAATCAGTTTTCATCCAGAGAAATAATCAATCACACAACTTGACAAAGACATTTCTGTAAGAATATTAAATGCAGCATTATTTGTAATAAAATCCTTAAAATGACTTAAGTTGCCATTAGAGATTCTATCACAAAAAATTATGATCTATCTACATAATGATTTACAATAGTGATTTTATATTTAAAGATATGTTATTGAGTAAATAAAATGTGTAGATCAGGAGATATAATAATATCCCATTTTGTGTTAGTAAAAACACTTGTGAATACATAAAAAACAGTCTGGAAATATAGACTACCAAAAAAAAGGAAAACTATGTATTTTGGGTGAAACAACAGCAGATTTTTCCATTTTTGTATATTATGATTTGTTCATGAAAGTATGTCTGCTTTGAAAGACCTTAGTAGCAAGTTGGCTGTGCAGGATTAGGGAAAACAATATGATTGAACATTTAAATACTCAATTAGTTTTTCTATAAACATCAAACATAATTCAATTCTAAAATTGCCAACATTATTTTCACTTCATTAGCTTACTGACAGTATATCCTAGCCATTAAGGTAAAAATATGATGTCATGATTATATTTAAAATATATATATAGAAAACAGTATAGTTGTTCCTCAAAAAGTTAAATATAGGATTCTCACATAATTCAGCAGTTCTATTTTTAAATGTGTATCCAAAATAATTGCAACCTGGTAATTGAACAGATACTTGTGCAGCAGTGTTTATAGCAGCCTCGTCACGATAATCAGCAGGTGCAAACAACCTAAATCAGCAAGCTAGTAGATAAATAAAATGCTATTTATACATATAATGCAGTGTTATTCAGCCTTTAAAAAGAAGTGAAGTTCTAATACATGTGGCAACATGTATGACCTTCGAAACCATTATGCTAAATGAAATAGACCAGACACAAAAGCACAGAATTGTTCGACTCTACTTGATGACACACATAGAACAGGCAAATTCATGGACACAGAAAGTAGAACGATAGTTACCAGGGGCTGTTGGGCAGAATTAACAAGCAGTTATTGTCCAGTGGGCACAGAGTTTCAGGTTGGGGTGATGAAAAAGTTCTGGAGTTGGATGACATTGATGGCTGCACAACATTGTGAAAGTACTTCATCCATCTGAATCGTACACTTAAAAATAGTTAAGATGGTAAATTTCATGTTATGTGTATTTTACCACAATACAAATTGTAAAATATATGTTATTTTACTTTTAATTTTTTTAAACAAACATAATTGTGAAAATTACAAGCAATATGAAGTCCAAAACACATTATTGTATTTTTTAGTTAAAATTATTTAACTCGGATTCACTTATAGAATCATGGCAAATTTATATATGTGTGTGTGTGTGTGTAAGTTTACATATGCTGGCTAGATTTATTGTCAGCTGGATGAATGATTCTGGCAGTGTTTTACCTGAGGCAATTGTATGGACTATGCACCTTTAACATTTGTTTAGCCTATAATAAATGTTGTGCAAATCAATCTTCTTGATATGGCATTATGAACAGTAATGCTCTTATTTTTAATGAATTTTCTTGCCAATTTGGCCAGAATCCAAGGGAATATTAGTTCTAAGTTACCGATTTGGAAAAAAAATCAAACAGCAAAAACTGTAGTCTAAAATAATCTGAATTCATGTGGGGATAGAATTTTCATTACTCTAGCTTTATTAATTCTTTACTAAATATTAACTCTCAAGGTTTCAAATGATGTATTGGTTTCAATGTAAAAGGCTTTCCTCTTCCATTCAGTTTCACATTTATGAATGCATAGTATGTTGGAAATTAACCCTAAGGAATTATGTGCTACCTTTGTTTTTTATACTTAAGTGTTTACTAACCATCTTTAAAGTTTGGCTATTTGTTAAAAATATATGGGTGTGTGTATTTGTATTAAAATATCTT
The DNA here is from genome assembly GCF_036321535.1 of Camelus dromedarius. Classification (NCBI taxonomy): domain Eukaryota; kingdom Metazoa; phylum Chordata; class Mammalia; order Artiodactyla; family Camelidae; genus Camelus; species Camelus dromedarius. The sequence continues at coordinate 30,459,833 of NC_087448.1, forward strand.
ATATCTTAAAATGAACATACTTTATAGTTCTCTTTTGAGATATTTACTCTCTTAATATTTAAAGCACCATGCCTAGTGATTGCTGTTTACAACAATGAATAAATTATCTTATAATTTACTAACAAAAGAGGAGAAGGGAAGACATTATTATAGTCTACTTGGGTGGATGTGCTGTTGGATGAACTGAAGTCAAAGGCATATACACTAATGTATGTGCACTGTAGTTAACCCCGAGCATGATTTCTGAGAATGTCCTGCTAACAACCCCTTAAAAATCATTCTTCATATTATCACAGACCTGGATGAAGACACAGAATGCATATTTACCTGTCTAGCCTGATGAAGGTGGCAAACTAAGTCTTAGAAATATATATCCTCATAGGCGTAAAACAAAAAGCAAAACAAAAAACATGTAATTGACACATTACAAGTTACAAAATTTATAAAATTGTGTTTATATTGCCATAGAATAATATCCATGTTCTTCTACTCACAAAACTAGGAAATAAAAAACTACCTCTGACAATTGCAAAGTATCATAGTTGGCAAATTGTGGGAGAGTAGAACAGATCATGGGTCACCACAGAGAAGCCATAGGGAGATCAGGCCTGAGACATTGAGAGCTACTGGTATTCCCAACCAGGAAGAGAGAGACCAAACTTAAGTAAAAACGGCTGGACTCAGTATGCAAATGAAGTAAGGCAGCAACGTTGGACCTGAAGTATAGGGATATTCAGACATTGTAGGAGTGTCCACTGAATTCAGACCTTAGAACCTTATTTTCCCAATCGTAAATAATTAGAAGTAAATTACATAGGCGAGAGCTCTTGAAGAGTTAAATTGGGAAGATTACAGCGGCCCAACCCAAAATCTAGGTAGAAACTTTCATCAAAAAGTACAGGAAAATCTGTCTGATTTCAAGACAGGCAAGTGAAAAACTGTAATGAAACTTTATGCGAAGATATTTTAAGGAAGTGCATGTAAATGAACTGAATCCTAGGCAAACATATGAGAGAAAATATGAATATAAAGCAGATGAATTCAAAATAAGCTAAAAGAAATTTAAATTGTTGAAGCTTCAAGAGAATTTTGATCGATCAGAGAGACTAAAGCACAAAAAAAATAAGGTGAATAAACAAATATAGGATCTGTAAAGGACAGATTAACAACAAAATGAAAGTAAGAATATTTCATAAAGATGAAAATAGATGGAATACAAAACGGAATAGACATAATGGCAAATACAGTAAAGGAAACAGAACATAGAGACCAAGAATGACAATATCAACAGATTAATAAATGTATAAAGTAAGAAAAGCAATTTGAAAGATAAAGTATAGTATTTGTGTAAAGAAGGAAAAAAGCAAAGCAATTAAAAAGAAAAAATAAGTATGTGTATGTGTGTGTATTTTAATACATTCTTCTGGAGGGAAACGAGAAGACAGAGAAGGAGGGACTGTTATACTGACAGGGCATACCGTGTACAGGAAAATGGTCCTAGAACAGAACTTAAACTGCTGAGATTTTATATATCAACCAAGGCAAACATCTAAGCTTCTCAAAAAGAAAAGAAAATCCCTATAACGATACTTCATCCCAAAATGTAATGGAGTAACGGACTTAAAGTCGTCAAGGAATGGAACTATGAGCAGAGTTTTTTATTTCATCCAAACTAACTTTAAGTATAAAGGCCAGAGACCAATAGTTACTATGTTATTAACATGTCACAACTAAAGAATTGTTCTCTTGAGTGCTGCTTGAACAATCCCCTAGGAATGAACTTCAGACAAATGAGGAAAAACCTAGAACAGACTTCAGCAGAAAGGAGAGATCGTTGAACTGTATGTAAACTAAATTACAGATACAGAAATGGCATAATTTTATGTTCTAACAATTTACATATAAAACATTTAAAAAAATTTAAGTACAAATTGTGTTTATCAATTATACTTCAATAAAGCTTTAAAAAAAAAGATCACTGATTGCCTCAGGTATTAGCTTAAGAGTAAAATAGTGCTTTAAAGTAAATGAGGAAAGAGAAAGTGAATGAGGAATAAATTACTAACAAATTTAACTATTGAACATAGTGCAGATATAGGAAATTTTAAAAGCAGTATCTATAATGCTAATTAGTATAATTATAATGTTTAAAAAACCTGTAAATATAAATAAACATTATAACAAATAAAGGGACAGCTAATTCAAGCCAGTGAATTGGTCTTATTAATGAATATTAATATCCTTATCTTACTAATTAAAAGAAAAAATATTTATAGGTTGCTAACAAAGCAAAATCCAACTCCATTTTATACTGTATATTACATAATAAAACATACATAAAATGAAAAAAAAATCCATGATTAAAAAAATAAAAGGATGTGCCATGACATATCAAGAAGTGAAAATTAAAATAAAACAGGGTAATGATCTTAACAGAGGATAAGATACAACTCCCTCAAAAAAAAAAATTAATAAGACAAAGACACTTGGTAGTGCTAAACGCCACAATCCACAATGAAAATATATCAATACATTTCATATAACAGAAACTACCAAGTAGGCTAGGAGAAATACATAAAACACAAGTATTAAATTGCCTCTCTCAGAACAAAATGAATTGAGTTGGCAACACATTTTAAAAAAAATGCTGGTAAACAACTCTTGGTACAAAAATGAAACTTGAAAATATCTAGAAAAAATAATAAAAATGCTATGTATAGGAGAATCTGTGGGGCATTGCTAAATCAATGCCTAGAAATAATTTACAGCACTCAATACTTCCACAATTAAAAAGGGGAAAAATGATTAAACAAAAAGCTTAATTTATAAAAGAGCAATAAGTGGAACATAAGAGAAATAAGAAACTATAAATTAATAAAAAATCAAAACTAATAATTTGAAAAAACAGGGCTAATTAAACAATTACAAAACTTTTTTGAGAAAATAGCGAATAAACAGTCAAAACTCTAGCCAACTTAATTAAAAACTTAAAGGGAGAATGTAAAGACAGCAAAACAAAATATTTAAATAAAAATGAAAAATAGCCATCAAGCAAACATTTAAAAATGACAATATTAAGCAAGTCTATACATATTAAATTTGAAAGCCTTAACATTTCCAAGAAAATATATTTTATCAAAATATTACCTTAGTAATGTTAGAATGTCTCAACAGAACAATTTCCAGAGATGAACTGGAAATATAAAAGATAACCAGGCGAAAACAAAAACCAAAAAACCACAAGACAGGAGGTTTCCCAGGGTATTTTAATGATCTATAACAGATCAGATAATTCCATTGCTTCTTAAACTATTCCAGAGTGTAGAAAAAATAAGGAAAACTTCCATATTTTATGAAACAATAGCTTTGATAACAAATCCTGAAAATCATGGCACAGTAAAAGAAAACTTGAGGTGTAAAATCTAAAGAAAAAACAGGTCTAGTGAGAAGACGGATACTGGTTTACTTTTTGTTTCCCTTCTTCTCTCCCTCCCTTCTTCCCCTCTTTCGTTTGTTCTTTCTTTGTTTTTTTCTTTCTTTTATTCTGGCCTTGCAGCATGTTCCTGTGTTAACAGTGAAATCTAGCCACCAGAGAACACTTCGAGACTTGGAGGTCTCCTATGTATAAATCCATAGATCTGTAGTAATGTATTGAAACTGGTCATTTGTACAAACTGCACATAAGGGAGAGAAGAAAAGCCATTCAACTTTGTGATGGGATGGAGGCTTTACCTTACATAATGTCACAGAACAAGAGGTAACATGAAACAAAAATGTATTTCCCTCTTTCACCTCAAGGAATGATACCCACTGGAGAATAGATGGAAAATGAATTTATATAGTAGCATAAACACATCAAAAACATGCATTCTAACTACACATATATTCCAACCATATACATATATCTAAGTATATGCAGCACATATATGCCAGTATATTCCAATGTAACACTGGAAAAATCTAGAATTCATTATATACATAGTTATTTATTTACTTATTTGTTTGATTCTTGGTCGTGATTGTCCATGAGCATATAAATTATTATAGCTGTGGCTTTGTTTCAAGAAAGGAGGAGCTACGCCTGATCTACAAAAATCAAAGGGATATATTTCAAGGTATTCCTTTAAAAATTAATTAACATTGAGAAAAAATCAAGTATGATGCACAATTTCCCCTTGGCACCTTATTTATGACATTTCCTCCACTGGGAATCCCCTGTCTATCTCAAAACATGTATTTGATGAGCACTGAATTGCTATAGCAGTCAAATACAATTCTGTTTATGGATAATTGTTTTCATTTTTTTAGCCTTATTTTATTATAATTTTAACGTAGACTAAAATTTCCTTTTTGTTATTCTCTATATTTTACATCTATTGGGGAGAAATGATATATTAAAAGCTGTTGCCATACGAACTTGTAGGCCTGAAAAGGAAAGCTGGATTTCCTTTTGAAACAAAACTATTTTGTCAGAGGGGGAAAAATTATGATAGATAGCAAAGTTATAAAAGATAAGTAACATAAATCAGAGATACTTTAAGGATAGATTTAAATTACTACATAATAAAGTGGTAAGTATGTGGCATTAGCAGGGATATTGTTCTGTTTTGTAGGGTCTGTTTGCTTGTTTTATTTCAGGTTTTACTTTGTTTTGTGAGATCTGTCTTTTTTTTATGGATTCCGTAAGAAGCATAACTGTAGGTAGGGGGCGTAGAACTACAAGTAGAAATTGTGAGGGATTCCATGTGGAGGCTTGTCTGTTTCTGGGGACAATGATGTGTGCGATTAGATTCAAAATGGTTTCTTACTTGACTATTAAACCCTCTCTTTCTCACATGTAAAAAGGTTGGTAAAAGTCTACTATGCATTAATTTTACCTAGTCCTTCAATAAGTGTTAAGGAGGAAGTATAGAGATACCGTGTGTTTCTGGCAGTGGCCAGGGAGGAAGGGGGCAAAGGCCTGAGGCAGAGCTGGGCCTGATTCTGCGTTCACACTGATCAGTGAGCTGCAGAGAGAAGTGAGTCTGAAGTAAGCATCAAACCAACTGTATCCTGATTTCACAGAGGCAACTGACACAGTAGTGGAGGGATAGATGAGGAAAGATCATAACCATCTCATGTATGGAACGAGTACGTGAACAGATTAATGTGGCTGGTAAAGGGAAGGATGATGCCCGAAAGCGGGAGAAAACTTTGTGATATTCAGGTAACATACTCTGATTACGTCTGCATAAATTGTATAAAACATTTTGACACATTCTACTGATTTGGGCTAGTAAGAGTTGTAAGTCTTTGTCAACAAACAAGAAAACTCATATTGTTCATTATTGTCTCTTAGAGAATGAATTATCTTTGGGATGAATGAAATAAAACAGGTTCTTCTTCTCCTGGGGGTGTTGAGTGGGGTGAGGTGAGTAGATATCCATAGACACTAACACACATAAACATATATTCTAAGATAATAGGTTTTTGTTTTTTTTTTTTTACTACTGGTCATGTTAGTGTTCAATAGACTCATTTATGCAAAGTATTTATGTTTTCCTTTTTTGTCTCTGACCACCTTTACTGATACCTGTTATCTGCTGTGGATCAGTCTGTGCCCTGCAGCTGCAACAGTTTGCAAGTATCAAAGGAAATCTGCCACTGCTTGTTATGTTCTAAATCATGTGCAACACAACTATTTTACTGTTCTCCCAAATCTGAAATTGATCTCTAATTAGGAAATGTTCCCTGTCGTTTGGCTTCTCTTTCCCATTCCTGTTCACTGCCACCATGATGTCTGTCACTGAGAGATGGCAGATGCACCCCTGAAGCAAATACTATAATCAGTCTCTCACTTGGTAATATCTTCTTCAGCTTCCTTAGCTAATTAACTCTTTTATTTACTATTTGTTTTCTCTTACAAAATATGCATGACTTGTAAATTTGAGACAATCTTATTTTGTGGAAGAATTTAGAGTTGGCCGTGTATCATAAATTATTCTCAACACTGGAGAAATTCTAAACAACACCTGCTTTGCTTAATTCACCTCCTTGGTCAAGGTATTCTGTTATTCACTGATCACTTTTGCCTCCAATCTATATTTTCTTTTTAATAGAAGAGTCTTTTTTTTTTTTCAAATGAATGGCTAAAATCTCTTACTGATATGATTTTCTCCTGGACTATTTGGATTATCTGAGTCCATTCTGGACTCTTTGTGTTATATGAGTCAATTAAATTTATGTGAACTGCATCTGTAAGACTGGAATTTTCTCGTTTGATTCAATTTCCCTGTAGAGGATTAGTATCTGACTTTTTTTTTTTTTTTTTTTGTAATTAAGATTTAAGTTCCAAGTCCGACAACTCTTGGCATATAGAAAAATGTTATTTAACTGATCACTGTCTGGTTTTCTTACTCTGACTTTGCATTCTTAACAAAAGAACTTTGGTTGGGCCCAGAGTTATTACAACTCTGGTTCTGAGTTTTAGTGTCAAAGTGAATAACATGTAGTAACAGGTATAACAAAAAACAATTGGACATGATTGAACTGACAGTGCTGCGACGTGACACTGTTTACTTTGTGTTTATAAAGAATAATCTAAATTTAAAAACTTTCTAATTTCTAATATTCTATAGATTTTTTCTTTGATATTATTGGCATAATTTCCTTAACTTTCCATTTCAATTATATTCATAATTTTATTGATTAATAAAATATCATTGTATGCTTACTCTGTACAAAGCACTTTAAAAAGCATATTTACTAAAGCGGGGGTAATACATGAATACATTATGACTGAGTGGTGTGTATATCACAGAAAGAGAAACACTATTAGGCAAAGAAGTATAATTATTTAACTATAAGTAAATTTATTGCTATTAAGGGTCTAAGAATGCTGAAAATGCTTGGTTGAACTGGGAGGAAGGGAATTTTGCTGCCAGACAGTATTGATCAGATTAATTATTTTACTTTCATCTTAGCAGAAATTTTATCTAAATAATCATTAAAAATTCAAATGTTTATTTGAAAACATGAGGTTAACATTTTAATTGTTTTATTTGTTTGAAGATAATCTTGTAGATGGTATCTACAGTGTGGAAAACTATGCAGTGAAGCTTCTATAGTAATAGACGAATATCACTGTATGCCATAAACCAATAAAAGAGAAAATAGGAGAACAGTCCTGTAAATCAGTGAAACCAAATTAGTTGATTGAAACAACCAACAAAATTGATAAATTTTAATTAGACTGATGAAGAAAAAAATAGAAGACACAAATTATCACTAAATGGTGTTAAAGAAAATACATCACTGCCAACCTTATGGAAATTAAAAAAAATTAAAAGATAAATATGAACCACTGTATGCCAGCAAATTATTTAAGTGGCAGAATTGCTAAAGAGAGACAAATGACCAAAACTAACTCAAGAAGTAAAAAATGGGAATAAACCTATAAGCGATAAAGATATTGAATAATAACTCTGGGTTTAGATGACTTTGCTGGTAAATTCTATCAAATATTTAATAAAGAAATAATACCAATGCTTTAAAAATATTTTGGAATATATATTAATAGAGACTGTTTATTTACCAATTTATTTTATGAGATCACTATTACCCTGATGACAAAGCCAGGCAAAGATACCACAATAGAAACTACGTTAAAATCACAGAGCGATATCCCTCACAAACACAGACACAAAAATACCTAACAAAATGTTAGCAGATTTTAATACAAATTAGCAAATATCATAGGAATTCAAATTTGTTTTAACATTCAGAAATTGATTAATGTAGTAAACCACACTGATAGATCATAGGGAAAAAAAACCACCCGAGCATCTCAATAGACTCACAAAAAGGTTTGGTGAAATTAAATACTCCATTTATGATAAAAACTCTCAGTAAACTAGGAGTAGAAAGGACTTAGTTATTCTGACAGATGATACCTCTGAAAAATTTACACCTGAATCATACCTAAATGTGGAAATGAATGATTTACTCCTAAGGTCAGGAACAAGGCAATGATGTCTGCCTTCTTCAAAAGTGTCAAGATAGAAGATTAATACACAAAAATCTATTTATCTAACTATCTATGAAAATGAAAAGACAAAGAAAGCTATAGACTGGAAGTAAATAATTTCAAATCATGTATCTGACAGAGGATTTGCATCCAGATTATAGTTGTATCATTATGCTAACACAGTAATGTCTTGAATGCTGTAAGGTTTATAGTAAGTTTGAACTTCTAATCTTATTTATTCTGTAAAATCTGGTATTGGCTATTCATGGTCCTTTACATTTCCATACCAATTTTAGGATCATCTTGTCAAGTTCTATGTAAGTCCTGCTAAAAATTTCATAGGTATTACATTGATTCTATTAATCTATTTGAGAGACATTTATCATGTCAACAATACAGAGTTTTCCAACCCATGAACATGGTATGTCTCTCCATTTCTTTAGATTTTCTTAATCTTCTCTTAACAATATTTTACGCTTTTCAAGTTACATATCTTGTACTTCTTTTGTTAAATTTATTCCCAATTATTTTATATTGAATTCTATTGTAAAATGATTGTTTTCTTGATTTTATGTTTAAATTATTAGTTGCTAATATATAGATATTTTGTCTACAGATAAGCGAGTAGCTAATAAGTCCATGGGAAAGGTTCAGCTTCATTAGTCATTAGGGAAATGCAAATTATAACCACAGTAAGGTGCTCTTGCACATCTAATATAAATGGCTATAATCCAGAGTGGCTGGTACCAGGTGCTGGTGAAGATGTGGAGAAACAGGCAAGGACATAAAATAGTGCGACTACCCTGGAAATTGTTTAGCTTTTACTGAAAAAATTAAACATATTGTTTAGCAACATACAGTCCAAGAAATTCCCTGTTAGGTATCTCTTCAAGAGAAAATATTTAGTCACAAATTCTTGAACGTAAATGCTTATTGCAGCATTAATTTTAAGCGTTAAAACTAGGAAACAATCTAATTTTTCATTAATTGGTAAATGGATAAACAACACGTGGTATATAATCAGAAATGCTAAAACATGGGTAAACCTCGAAGATATTTTAAATAAAATGGCCAGACAGAAAAACTACATGATGAATAATTCCAGTTATATGAAAGTTTTAGAGAAGGTAAATTTCCAGAAAATGAAATCAGATTATTTGTCTAGGACAGGGAATGGGCAGAGTGACTGCAAACAACAAAGTGAACTTTTTATTGTGATGGAAATGATCTATAATTAGATTGTGGTGAAGATTGTGTAATTGTAATTTTACTAGACATCATTGAAATAGCCACTTAAATGAGACAATTTTATGATTTGTAAAAATTGTTAAAACATTTCTTTTCACAATTTAAACAGAGTTTATGATATTTCTTTGAAGATAGTTATAGTAATGCTTTGAAGTCTGTGCTAACTTCCATCACTCTACAGGCTAAGCTGACCCAGAAGGTAGGGGAACACAGCCAAAGAGCAGCAAAATCACAAAGTCTCTCTGGGGCAGTGAGATTTTCTAGACACAGACTGCTCTCTCCTGATTGCGTTTTCCTGGGGATTCCCAAACCTGCGTAGTCTTGGGGGCAGTTAGCGAACTGGGCAGAGTTTGTACTCAGGGTTTTGATTCATTCCCAGGATTTTTCTAGCAGCTCTGCCGATTCTGAATCCTAAGCTCTGCCACCTAGATGTAGCAAGATTGTAGTTTTCACAGCAACATATGATAGAGGTGAGAGCACCTTCCAGTACAAAAAGCCACAAACTCACACTTTTTATGTGTCATAGTCTCATGCAGTTAGGAGGAAATGTCCCACCACCTGCTTAAACACTTTCTGGTACTTTCAAGTAGTTTTATTTTTTGCTTTTTTAACATTTTATATTCCTGGGGGATTGCTCTATATTTTCTTCTAAATTGATCAAGTTTGTTCAAGACCTACTACTTTGAAACAGTTAAATTGTTTTCCATTTTATACCACTGGAAACTCAAAGTACCTCCAGGTTTATGACTGCAGACTGAGTGGAAATGTTTTGCTCATAATTGCTTGATAAGAACATAGAAATATAATATTTCTAGTACAAGTACTAGTAAGAAATGGAGAGGGAGAAATTTTGAAATCTTCACTCACTGGTAATAAGTAAGTCGGAATATTTTAATTTCTTATCTATTTTATGTTCTCATTAGAAAAAAATGGAAATTTAGCCTATAAATGTTTGTGTTTTAATTACAACTTTAAGAAAAGTTGAGATAATTTAAGCAAAATAGAATTTATTGGAAAGAAATTAGGAACACATGGAACAGATGGGAAGTCTAGCTAAGGCAGGCCTGAATATAAGAAGGGTCCAGAAAGCTCTGCAGAGAAAGTAAGAAACAGTTCAGTCAAGGTGCAGGCACTGGACGAATGGACCACAACTGCCTTGTCTTTTTTCCCTTTGTCATTCACCCAAGGTTTGTATGTTGAGGACTCAACTAGCCAAGCCCCGGTCACGTGCCCACCTTGACTTCACTGGAAATTGATAGGGCAAGTTGTAGCTAGATTGTTTTCAGTACTCACAGAAGAATATTTGTGTTTAATTTTTTTCCAGTCAACACAGAAGGTAAAGGAGGCACTCAAAAGAAAGTTGTGATTCTATATGGCAACAGATAACACAGTTCATAAATTTAGTGTTTAATTATAATGAAATTATAAGCTCTATCTTGTTCAACTTCCAGTTCCTGATATATAGAGCAGAGTCTGACACATAAGTGAGTAAATATTTGTTAACTGATGGCTTGCCATCCTATTAAACAGAAGTTCCTAAAATTGAATGAGAAAAGTTTTATTCATAAATCTTAAAACTGATAGAAAAATTTATTATATCCTTGCTTACAATTTTATTTTAATATGATGGAACAATCTAAATAATGAATAATTCTGTCATGATAGAGTTTCTTCATTTAATTTTTAATGTTCAAATAATTGAGAAGAAAAATAACATAAATTGACTGCAAAAGCAGAAAGGGAACTCAGGCATGTCTGTAACAGATGGTAAAAACAAACTCATCATTGTTATCATTTTATCGTTTCTCATCAAATTCATTATTGATTCTAACACTTGTATTTGCACCATGTTTCCAAAGATGGAAGAAAAAAATGTTTTGTGTATTACTCAAGGGGAGAGAGAAACACCTTTGATGATCTTACACATAAAAAATGGAATTTGATTACTTATAGTTACAGACACTTGCTATTCATGTAATATATCTGGAGACAAACAGTGAATCAAATCTGGAAACAGGCTCTAGGAAAGACAGGGGAGGCACAGTGAAGGCAATATGTAGAACTAGACAAAGCCATCTCTCTCCTGAAAACAAGTAGGAAGTATCTAGAAAAAGGCAAGGTCGTGCTAATGTTATTTTACTTGGCTCAGAGAACCAATAGAGAGTTTGCATCTTGCTTTATTAAAATCTTCCCTTGCTAATAGAAAATAAGAACCACTGAAACATTCTAAAAGCAAGAGGGTTTATAATATATTAATCTCTTAAGGAAGCCAGAAACCTATTAATTTTTGAAGACCTGTGCCAAGAATTACCATATCCATATCAATGGCATTTAAAATTAGTCAATTTCCTCTCTGAGTTTTGTTATAACCTAATTTATTTTGTGCTTACATATCCTCCAGGTTATTCTTTGCCAGCATGAATAAGAAATTCACACATTAAGTCATGTGAGCTGTAACTCACCTAAAATGAGTTTCCCCATTCTAGACTGCCAGTATGAAATCCTCAGAAACAACCATCCAAACCCATGTGAATCATGTAAATGACACACTGACACACCATTATGGAACAGACTTTGTGACAGCTCTTGGATCCTTTGCAAACAGGTAGTTTCTCTTATGAATTCAAATGTGCCCCAATTTCTGACGATGTTATTATTCATTAAAGCAGAAGTGGAGAACGAAAATAAAAAAACAAATGTCAAAAAACACTTTTGGACCTTTTGAGACACTGAATCAAATAGATTTGGGGAAGGTCAGGGGATAAAGAAGAAAAAACTGATGGGAGGATATTAGATATAAAAGGATTTAAGGAGAATTTCTTCCTTTTATTTTGAATTTTTCTTAACTTTTAAACAATTTTATAGAAATACTAGAACTAACAGATTTTATTTTCTGCTCATCCTGGTTTCATCTCACAAAGTTTGTTCCTTTTAGAAAGGCAAACCTGATGGGAAATTTTATAACTATACAGACAGGAAACATGCTTCAGTACCCAATCAGAGCAAGGTGAAAGGAGCTGATTGGTGAGAGATATAAAATTGTACCTTAAACTGACTATACTTCAATAAAAAATAAAATAAAGTAAATAAAATAAAATCAAATTGTATCTCAGAAATACTTTAAAAAATAGTTTTACAAAAATACCCACAATTCACAAATAGTAAGCATCCTGAGTATATAAATAAATAATATCAGTTTCCATTGGTAAAGACTGTTAAATCACTTTCTTTTATTAAAGCTCACTGTCTCATATTGCTATCTTCCAACAATATAAGTTAAGCAGAGCAACATTAACTCCAGTTGCAGAAAGGAAGCAGAGATTCCAGAAACAAAATTAACTTGATTTACATATAACATAGTTACATAGGGACAGAATCAGATATAGATCCCCTGCTTCCTGATTCCTGGTCCAGGGCATTTTATTCAGTATAGTATTGCTATGGAGGTTATTTAAGAGGAGCAGGAAGGCTAACCTCATTTATATTTTATTTTCTTGCCATATGGAAAGCACACACAGATAAAAATAGAGATCCACATCTGGTGGCCCGCAGTATCCCTGAACTTGGGGATTAACTGGAAATGCACCACAAAATATGGCAGAATCTTATCTTATGGTAGAAAATATTACTTTCTATGGTTGGGATAAGTAATGAACACTAAAGAAATCTGAGAGTTAATGGTAATAATTAAGTAATTATAGAAATTGAAACAGAATCATTTAGGCCCTAGTTGGGTTCTATATGTTTTGCCAGATTTTAAATTTGTAATGGAAAATAATTTTTGAGCTCTATTTAAGAGCCTCGCAGTTTACCAGGTGTTGAAGGAGGTAAAAAAATAAATGATACCTGCTTTGCAGGGTATTTTATTCTTGTTTAATTCCTCAAGATCCATGTACAAAATTACAAATTATCTATTAATCTTTTATGCTATTATTATTTTAATATAAGGTAAATCTTGAGGCTTAGTATTTTATTCATTGCATAAATTATGGATAAATAATAAACCAGTTTTTCCTATAGGGCACTCATTAGAATTTTTTATCCTGCGCAGTGAACAATCTGATAGATGTTATAAAAAGAAAAAAAAAACAAATTCATTGTCAAATAATTTTGTATAAAACTCAAATGAAATACAACAAATATATTAACAAAAAGTTAAAGTAAGATGGGTATTAAAACTATATAACTTATCCAAGCTTTGTCAGTCTAATCTTTATGAATCTCCAAGTGGGGAAATACACAATGTAATATTTCTCTATTTGCAAGCAATTGTTGCTGTCTAGGAAATTTGCTGTGGCCAAACCGTTGTAATCTTAGACACGTTACTTAAAACTTTGTAACTTTAAACTTAAAGTTATGTAAGTTTTCTGAGTTTTCATTAGTAACAGTAGGTAAATTATACAATTTTGAGGCAGCCGTATAATTTATTACCCTAAAAATACATAGGTCCATGGAACCTCTATGTCATAAAGTATATCACTGGATTATCATTTCATGAAATATACATTTAAAATATTGAAATATTTAATATTTAGCCATATAGCAATCAGAGTAATTAGATACACGTGATGTATCAGTTGAATAGTTTTATTTCATTTACACACACACACAATTATGAGCAAAAGGTAATTCTGCCCAATGTTTACCTGATAATACAAAAACATTGTTACTTATTTCATATTTCCTGGCTAGGAAAAAGAAGACCTAGAATTTGAACTTATGTCTGACTGACTTGAAAATTAAGGCACTTTCCATTAAACCACATAAAGTTTCTAAAATGATCTGTGAAGTCCAATCATCAGAGTGCATGCAGAAAGGAGTTCTATTTACACTAAGGCTGTCTGTTCTCCCTTGGGCTGGCCTTATGACATTGAAGTGAGTCACTAGGTTCTATTCATACTGAGTCATCATGTCTTATTATGGGGCCTGGTGAGCTCCCTATAAGAATTTCTTCAATGAATGAATGAATAGCTCACTCCAAATGGAAAGATGCAGAAGAAATGAAGGAGGTCACATGAGACCTAAGAGAAGTGGGGAAAATGAAGTAGTAGAAATTCTTAAAATTGAGGTGGTAAAGTGTATTCTAACTATGGAATTGACTAATGTTTAATTTTCAAATGGTTATTTTACTTTCCTCAGATTTAAGCCTGTCCTTTCTCTATTCTATAATTTTTTAAAAAAAAATTCTACTGCACTCAAATTATTTGCATGGCATTCATTGTGACGAGGATTTAAAGAAGGGACTATTTCCATGTATCTTCATGGTACAGAATGGAATCAGAAATGATTGAGATGATACACCTTTGTGAAAACTTGCAGAAATGTTTGGAACGGCTTTGAATCTTTTAAGGATTCTCTTTATTCCTTTGGCTGTCATCTGCGTTATTGGATAACTACAGGATTCTTTGAGATTTTGTATGATAATTGAAGGTAACAAATTAAGTACATATGAAATTAGATACATATGAAAATATATACAAATTTTACTTTGTCACAAAATGGATTTATTTTATAGCAGGATTTACTTTTTAATATGAAACTCTGAAGTTAAAGGATATACCATGATCTTTTTTTTTTTTTTTTTATGAAGAGCTTACACATTTTTCATTAGAGAAATTGATCTCTTGGCAAGTTATGTACTGCCTTAGTGACTCTATAGTGGTGACAGAATATTTCCTCTTCCCCACTGCTGCAGGCATACAGCCAGTGCTTCTAAATCCAAATATAATTTCACGTGAAGCTTCAAAAAGGCATGTTATAATATGAGGTGATGCAATTTTACTTACTGAAGTGAGTTTATTTTCATAAAGTCAGAATTTTAAAGTGACAAATGTCTAAAGCTAAAAATCCAAATTTCCATCCAAAATATTATTTAATATAATTGTACAACAAAAATATAATAATATAATAAACATAATACTACATAAAATACATATCATAATATTGTAATAAATATAATAGATGGAATGACATCATGAGACGATAATGTATGAAAAGTTTCAGATGAAAATCCTTGCCCCTTTCCATCTCTTAGTTACATTCCAGCCAAAGATTTTCTTTTAAGTAAGTTGTGCTCAGATTGATTCTCTTCCCTTTTCAATATGCTTCACTGATCTTATCAAAATCAAAATATTTTACTTCTTTTACAAGGTTTTATATGATCTGGTTTCTGTCTATTTGTGTCATAATACTTGCTAATATGTCTTCTTCCCTCTTGGCTAACCACTCACATTGACCTTATTTTAGCCATTCCTATGTTCTATTTTAAGAATTGCAAAGAGTTGTTTATCTCTCCTTACTTTGCCAGATTGCCTCTTACTTGCCCAACACATTTTATCTGAGATATCATTTCCTTAGGGAAACTTTTCTAATTTCCAGGCTTAGTCATATGTCCCCTGATCTATGCTCTCATGATTTTCTTTCAAGTTCTTATCAAAGTTACTTAAATAATTATCCAATCAATACATGCTTCCAGCTGTAATTTCCATGAAGGCAGATGTCAAGACCCATTTTCTCTTCACTTTACGTCTGACATCTCTACCAGGGCTGTTCCTGATATTTTTGTTTTTGAATTGTAGAATCCTCAGTAAATATGTGATATATCTGAATTAAACTAAAGCATTCTATACTTACAATTTTACAGAAATATTATCAATAATATGATGGGATAATGGAAGGGAAAGAATTACAAAAACACGGTTAGCAAATCATAACTAAATGTCTATTTTAATGTTTAATATTACATCTTGAACCCAGTAGAATGAACATCCTCATTACAAAGATGAGTATCGTAAGTTCAAGAGAGAGTAAATAACTCATTATTAAATATACAAACATGAATATTTAAATTTTCTTTTAACTCTATCTTGGTGTCTTTTACTCAACTTTGTATGTCTGATAAAGTTTGGTTTAAATAGCAACTCTTTCTCTTATTAAAAAGTAATAGAAACTCTGCTGCATGAACTCCAAATCTGGGATAGAAAAGGCAAAACATCTTTAGAGATCCAAGAAGCTCAATAAACCTGAAGCAGAGGGATCATATAATCAAAAACAACCAAAGCGCATGGCAAATTGCTGACAACACATTGATGAAGAGACAATTTTTTTTTAAAAAAAGACAGAACAAAAGGAACCACCACACACAGAGAATTAAGAAAAAAATTACAGCAAATATGTTATCAGAAATTATACATATATGTCCAAGGACAGTCTTTGCAGTACTGAAAATGTTATCAGAGAGTAGATTCTTATCTCATTGCAGAAAGAATTCAGAGACAAGGAGCAGAGGTCAAGAAAGCAAAGCAGGGATTTATTACATGAAAGTATGCTCTTAAGGAGAGAGTGGGCAGATGCATGTTAGTAGCTGCCCTGAGTTTCTTTGGGAAGCTGGTTATACGGGGTGTAAAATGAATGAGTGGAACATTATTTGAGGAGGGAGGGATTTGGGGTTGTATTCCCTGATTTTTATCCCAGCCTCACCTTTCGTTTGGGGGGAGTTGTCCTTGGTCAGTCTTGATCAGAAGTGTCATGGCATCAGTGCATGATGGATACTTCTTATCTGCAAGGCTAATTTTACAGAAATGAGGGCATAATGAGCAGAAGGTTACTTTCAGATGCTAGAGATTCCTGCCTTTTCCCACATTTTTTGTCTGCCTCCAGGACACTAGTCACCTCAAAGTGTATGGTTCCTGTCAGTCTGGAGGTTCCTGCTTTTCTTTGTCTGCCCAAGGACCCCTGTTGTTTACATGATGTATAGTTTCCTGCCATTTGGCCCATGCACCCCTTTCTCCATTCATACCTAGCTATCTGCCTGCTCTAACAAAAACAAAACAAAAGGAAACAAAACTTTGTTAATGTAAAATTAAATACCTTGGAGATACTGTGGGTTCAATTCTAGACCACCGCAATAAAGCAAATATCACAATAAAGTAAGTTACACATTTTTTTTATTTTCCAGTTATGTTTACACTATGATGTTGTCTATTAAATGTGCATTATGTCTAAAAAAATGAATATACTTAATTAAAAAATACTTTATTGCTAAAGAATGTTAACCATTATCTGAGCCTTCAGTGAATCTTAGTAGTAACATCAGTGATCACTGAACGTAGTTCACCAATACAAATATAATAATAATGAATTTGGTAAAGTTGCAGGATACAAAATTAATATGCAGAAATATGTTGCATTTCTAAACAGTGTTCTATTTCTATATAACAATGAAGTATCAGAAAGAGAAATTAAGAAAACAACCCCATTTGCCACTGAATGAAAAAAAAATTACCTAGGAATAATCTTACTTAAGGAGGCAAAAGACCTGTACTCTGAAGACTGTAAGATGCTGATGAAAGAAATTAAAAACAACACAAAAAGTTGGAAAGATATAATGTGTTCTAGGATTGAAAAAGTCAATATTGTTAGAATGAACATATTACCCAGAGCAGTCTACAGATTCAGTGCAATCCCTATCAAATTATTAATGGCATTTTTCATAGAACTATAACCAAAAAAAGTTTAAATTTGTATGGAAACACAAAAGACCCCAAACGTCCAAAACAATCTTGAGAAAGAAGAATGGAGCTGGAGAAATCAGACTATACTACAAAGCTGCAGTAATCAAAACAGTAAAGTACTGGCACAAAAACAGACACATGAATTAAAGGAACAGGATAGAAAGTCCAGAAATAAACCCATGCACTTATGGTCAATTAATCTATGACAAAGGAGGCAAAAATATGCAATAGAGAAAAGACAGTCTCGTCAGTAAGTGGTGCTGGGAAAACTGGACAGCTACATGTAAATGAATGAAATTAGAACATTCTCTAATACTATATACAAAAATAAACTCAAAATGGATTAAAGACCTAAATCTAAGACCAGATACTCTAAAACTAAGGGAAACATAAGCAGAACACTCTTTGACATAAATCTGAGCAAAACATTTGGATCCATCCCTTAAAACATAGGAAATAAAAGCAAAAGTTAAAAAAAAAATGGGACTTAATAACACTTAAAAGCTTTTGCATAGCAAAAGAAAGCATAAACAAAATGAAAATACAACCTACACTATGGGAGAACATTTTTGCAAGTGATGCTACCAACAGGGATTCCCAAAATATACAAACAGCTTATACAGCTCAATATTTAAAAACAAAACAAAATGAAGGTACAACCAAAAAATGAGCAAAATACCTAAATAAAATTTCTCCAAAAGAGACATATAGATGTCAATAGGCACATGAAAAAATACCCAACATCGCTAATTATTAGAGAAGTACAGATCAAAACTACAATGAGGTGTCACCTCACACAGATCAGAATGGCCACCATCAAAAAAATCTACAAATAATAAACACTGGAGAGGGTATGGAGAAAAGGAAACCTTCCTACATTGTTGGTGAGAATGTAAATTGGTGCATCCATCATGGAGAACAGTATGGAGTTCCCTAAAAAATGAAAAATAGAGTTACCATATGATCCAACATTCCCACTCCAGGTCATACATCTGGAAAAGATAAAAAACTTTAATTCATAAAGATACATGCACCCCCCCCCAATGTTCATAGAAGCACTATTTACAATAACCAAGACATAGAAACAATCTAAATGTCCATCGACAGATGAATGAATAAAGAAGATGTGGTGTGTATGTACACACACACACATACACACACACAAAATGGAATATTACTCAATCATAAAAAGAATGAAGCAATGCCATTTGCAGCAACATGGACGGACCTAGAGATGATCATACCAAATGAAGTAAGTCAAACAGAAAAAGGCAGATACCATATGATGTCACTTAATATGTGGAATTAAAAAGAAATGATACCAGTGAACTTATTTACAAAACAGAAACAAACTCACAGATGTAGAAAATAAACTTATGGTTACCAAAGAAGAAAAGGGGGAGAGGGATAAATTAGGAGTTTGAAATTAATAGATACACACTACTATATATAAAACAGATAAACAACAAGGACCTATGGTATAGCATAGGAAACTATATTCAATATCTTGTAATAACCTATAACAACAAAGAATCTGAAAAAGAATATATATATGTGTATAACTGAATCTTTTTGCTGTGTACCTGAAGCATTGTAAATCAATGAGGCTTCAAAAAAATTAATCTTTATTGAAAATAATAATAGAAAATGGAAGTACTGTGAGAAAACCAAAAATGTGATATAGAGACAGGAAGTGAGCAAACTGTTGGAAAAACGGCACTGATAGACTTGTTTGATGCAGGGTTGGTACAAACATCCAATTTGTGAAAAGTGCAGTACCTGTGAAGTTCAGTATAGGGAAGGGTAATAAAATGAGTTGTGTCTGTATTCACTGGAGATACTTTACACAAATGAAGATGACATAAAAACCTTTCCAGACGAGCAAGAGCTGAGAGAATTAATCACTAGCAGACCTGCATTATAAGAAATTCAAAGTAATTCTTCAGACAGAAGGAACATGATGGTAAATAGAAATTTTAAATATATACAAAAGAATAAACAGTGTCAAAATGATAAATATGTGAGAAATATCAAATACGTTTTCCTTATGTTTAAATCCCTTTTAGAGATAATTGGCTGCTTAAAATATAACAATGTACTTTGGTGTTCATCATGCATGTGGAAAGGACATATGTGACAGTGAAAGCACAAGGATAGTGAGAAGTGAAAAATGCAAGTGCACTTTTTAATATTCTTAAATAATGGTGATTTATTATTTGAAGGTAGATTGTAACAAAGCAAAGATGTAATTCACAGACCATATTCTAACTGCTTAAAATAAAGTTTATAGGTAAAAAGGCAATTTTGAAAATAACATCAAATCACAAAAAAAATCATCAATCACTGAGAATGAAGAAAAAGAAAACAAAGGAAATAAAAATAGGACAATCAGAACACAAAGGGCAAGGTGGTTTACTGAAAGTCAACTGTATCAGCAATTCCAGAAAATGTAAATGGTATAAATACTGGAATTATAAGGCAATGAATATTTGATTGGATTGATACCTAAGAACTGTATGCTGTTTATGAGAAACTCACTTTAAATATAAAGATACACATTAAAAGTAAAAAGGATGAAAAATGAACTACCATGAAAATAATAACTCAAACACGTTTTGAGTGGTGATATTAATATCACCCAAAGTAGACTTCAGTTAAATATTATCTGGGATAAAGTGGGTTATTTCATAATGATAAAAGCACCAATTCATCAAGAGACATAACAGTCCTAAATATGTATTCAACTAATAACACTAGTTCAGTAAAAAGTGATAGAACTGAAGAAAAATGTATAGATATTAAGAGTTTATATTATAAGTATTAAATTTAATGATCATAACATCCACTTTAAGGAACTAAAACAAAAAGAAAATTACATTAAACCCAATATAAACAGAATGAAGTAAAGATATGAATAGATACCAGTAAAACAAAATAAACAATAGAGAAAAATCTATGAGATCAGAGGTAATTCTTTTTAAAAAATCAGTAAAACTCATAAACCTATAGCCATATGAATGGATATACACAAAAAGTCAGACAGAGGAGTAGAGGGGGATACCAGTACACATCTTACTGATATTGAAAGCAATAATAAAGGAATGTTAAGATATTATACGAAGACATTTGACATGTTTAAATACCTTGAAAGACATAAACTATCAAAGCTTACTTATGAAGAAGCAGATAATCTAAATAGCTCTACATTTAGATGATAAAACTGCCTTCAAATTTTGCCACAATATATGCTTCTAATGGTATACCCCTCTGCACTCACAGTTAATTGGAAATAATGGAACCTCTTTGTAGAAGAAAGTTTTCCACATAAATCCCTACTCCCAGATACATCTGTCTATTTAGTTTGAACTAAAATTCATACATGGAAATAAAGCTGCATTTAATAACTCTTTTTACATATAGATTTCTTCCTTATCCTGACACTTTCTACAGTGCAGATTTAAATAGCATTATTAATGTGATAAAATATTTCTCAAATTTGAAAAAGCAATGTGATCTCAAATTTTCAAACCATAAATTTATTTTTCAAATAATGTTCTTAAGTTGTATATTTTAAATGGTACAGCTCTAATTAGTATATAAGGCAGATGGTCATTTGGCAGTATACCAAAGTTATAATTTAAATAAAAACTCTGTTTGAAAATCCTAGTTTGATCTCTTTATGTTTTTGTGGCATATGCTTCTTCTGATGGAAGATCAGAACATGTGATGAAATGAATGGTAAATCAGGACATATGGTATATATCTGTCCATTTTTAATGAAGCCCAAGAGTTTAATAATTGTGTTTAAATGTTCCAATTAATCCCAAACTTAGTGTGTTTTAGTATTCTTTTTTTTTTGAATTTTCACAATTATGAAGTTATTTAGCAACTGGTCTTTTCAATTAATTTTTATTAAAACTGGTTAATATCCACAAACTATAAATACTGGAGAGGGTATGGAGAAAGGGGAACCCTCCTAAACTGTTGGTGGGAATGTAGTTTGATGCAGCTGATATGGAAAATAGTATGGAGATTCCTCAAAAGACTAAAAATAGACTTACCATATGATCCAGCAATCCCACTCCTGGGCATACACCCAGAGGAAACATTTATTCAAAAAATACATGCACCCCAATGTTCATAGCAGCACTATTTACAATAGCCAAGACATGG
This sequence comes from Camelus dromedarius, assembly GCF_036321535.1. Lineage (NCBI taxonomy): Eukaryota > Metazoa > Chordata > Mammalia > Artiodactyla > Camelidae > Camelus > Camelus dromedarius. Next base: position 30,481,772 of record NC_087448.1, read on the forward strand.
AAACAACCAAAATGTCCTTCATCAGATGACTGGATAAAGAAGTTGTGATATATTTACACAATGGAATACTACTCAGCCATAAAAAATAATGAAATAATGCCATTTGCAGCAACATGGATGGACTTGGAGATTGTCATTCTAAGTGAAGTAAGACAAAGAAAAATATCATATGATATCACTTATATGTAGAATTGAAAAAAAAGACAAACATGTACAAAATAGAAACAGACTCACAGACATAGAAAACAAACTTATGGTTATCAAGGAGAGAAGCAGTTTGGAAGGTATAAATTGGGAGTTCGAGATACGCAGATACTGACTAATGTATATAAAATAGATAAACAAGTTCAAATGGTATATCAAAGGGAACTATATTCAATATCTTATAGCAGCTCACAGTGAAAAAGAATATGCAAAAGGAATATATGTAGGTTCATGTGTGACTGAAGCATTATGCTGTACACCAGAAACTGACACATTGTAAACTGACTATACTTCTGTATATATATATATATATCACACACACAAAATAATCACTCTATACATTCCAGGAGATGATGAAATAATATTGTTTAATCTCAAAGACAATAAAGTCAGGTAACTTGGGTTCACAGATTGCCAGGGAATTGCTAGCTGTTTGACTGGATTATCTTTTAAAATGCCATTTAATAGTAACTTCTGGGATTATGTTGGTGATTAAATAAAATAATGCATATTATGAATTTAGCAGAATGCATTTTGAAAATATTACATATTCTACTATCTTTTTACTGTTTCTGTCATTATTCTGTTGACCATCATTATTCCATCAACATAATGATTTTAGTTGTTTTTCAGGTAATTGTTGTAAGTATATGCTGTGCTATTTATACAGACATGTTTCCATTTTGCTCAATATACTACAGAATTTTCATCTTGTTACACAGCTGTCCTAAGTTGGGGTGAAATCTTTGACTTGTCAAAAGATAAGTAGTCCCTATGCATCAGTGACCTGCAGCTGCTAAGTGGCTTTGCCAATCTTCCATATATTCAGCCTGTAAGGGTGCAGCTTGACCAAATGGTTTTGGGTATTTTATTACTTACACGGACAGCATAAGCAAAATCAGCACAAGGTCCATCACCTATGTCACCAAGGATGATACTGAACCAGAGGGAACAGGTGGTTGGTGTTACGAGCCAGTGGTTTACTCTGTCACCAAGAAGCCAGTTCTAGACTATGGTGAAGTGGTTTTATAAGGGAGGTGTAAATCCCTATGCCTCACTAGTGCTAAAGAAGTGGACGAGAAATTGCTTCATGGTAGTCTCTTGTAGGAGAGGGAGCCTCCCACAAGATACAGAGGTAGATGTGAAGTGGCCCTGGGATAGCCTCTCAGACGATAGCCTATCTTGACATGTTCCTGTGAGAGTCAGGGGGCATCCAGCAAGTCTGGAGTGAGATTGCAGTTGAGCTTTGCTTATATGGCCCATATGGAGACATCCAAGGTCACCACCATGCCATGGCAAACCACTCATCTACAAATCCATGAAAAATATTTTTTCTTTTTGTATAAAATTGAGAGTTTATTTAGAATATTCTTTCTGGTTGAAATCTTGTCTGTGTTCCAGGTTATGTTGATCTCTGCTGCCATCACCACCACCACCCTTGTCATCATCACCATCATTATCATCATCATAAAAAAGTTCATAGTATCTGCTACCTGCCAGGCACATACATCAGCACTATTTAATCATCACAACAGCCCTATGGATGAGTGATGTTAAGTTATGAAGTCTGAATGCCAATATGTGATGTTTCTTTTCAGAAGGAAAAAATACTTTTTATCAGACTCCTCTACGTTTATGAAGTATTAGCCCTGTCTCCAGATGAGCTGACTTTAAAGCATATAGCTCTGTTATTAACCAGCCACCTGCACTAGCTGTTGAGGGCATAGATCACTTTTATTTATCTCTGTGGTTTAGGGAAATACAGTAGACAGAGGTCAGCCTGATCGGCATTCAGTGAATACTTTAAATCTGTGTGTGCCTTGCAGTTATTTTTCTCCACCTTGTTAAAGAGCAGCAGAAACCTTACAAGGTAACCTTCATTATTTTACTTCTCTTAATATTGCTTTTGATGAATTGCACTCAGCCTTTTTATTATTGACCTATGTTGAAAGCTCTTATTAAAAGAACTCTGTGAAACTCCTTGCTATAATTACAAATGCTGTGATAATTTCATTCTAACCTCCCTTATAAAACCACTTCAACTGTAGTCTAGAATTACTTTCTCGAGACTATTCTTAAATACAGCTCTTCCTTAAGATAGGGTTACATCCCAATAAACCCATCATAAATTGAAAATATTGTGAGTTGAAAATGAATTTAATACAGCTAACCTACCAAATACCATAGCTTAGCCTAGCCCACCTTGAACACACTCAGAATACTTACATTAGCCTACATCTGGGAAAACGCATTAAACACAAAGCATATTTTATAATCGAGTGTTGACTCTCTCATGTAATGTATTGACTATTATACTGAAAGTGAAAAACAGAAAGTTTGTAAGAGTACAGAACGGTTGTAAGTGCACTGGTTGTTTACCCTTGAGATCGCGTGGCTGTGACTCGCAGCCGCTGCCAGGCATCAGGAGAGAGTGTCATATGGCAAGTAGCCTGGGAAAAGACCAAAACTCAGAATCCAGAGCATGGTTTCTACTGAATGCGTAGAATAGCCTTCCCACCACTGTAAAGTAAAAAACTCATAAGTTGAACCATTAGAAGTCAGGGGCTGTCTGTATGTTATTTGATCATCTTTATATAAACTTACAAAAAAAATTTCTTCTTTTCCTTGCATTTTGTCCTTTTTTGAATAACCAGTTTGTTTCTCCTTCTGGTAATTGTGAATAATTTAATTCAGGCTTTCCAAACACGTTTTGTGGAAAGTCTTTTCTGGGTATTGTTAATAGGTGTTTTAGGGTAAAAAAGAAAAAAAATTCCTTTCACTAAGAAATATGTTGGCTTAACCAAGAAGTAAAGTTAATATAGGTTACTTTTTGTCCAGGTTTTTCAAACCTTTATTATGTGAGATTTGAACCTCCTAAAGAAGAGTATAATGTTTATTGAAAATAAAAGTTGACCTGATTAAGGAATTATCTCTTTTTCTCAGTGTATCAATTAATATTAGTGAAACTCATTTCACTGATTATATTTTTCTTTACCCTAACTGCTCAAAAGTAGATAGTCTAAGTTATGGCCCCATATTAAGAACTTTACAGGATTACATAGTAACACTGGTTTTGTATTTTTGTTGTTCCTTTGCTTTGAATTTCTCAAAAAATGGTTTTCAACTGCATTTTCTTTTATTTTATATTAGGTACTTGAATATTTTCTATACATTTTTCAAATAAAAATTAAAAATTGGTAATACAATAAGTGTATCATTCAAACCATGTTCTAATTATAGAACTATTTGTTGTCACCTCTATTTATTGACACCTCTAGTACCCTAGAACTCATAGTCACACAGTAATGGTACATATAGCTTTTTTTTTTAATTTTAAGTGCACTTTTATTGTCTGGAATATTTGTAGAATTTGGTTCAATTTTTAGACTTTGCATAAACTGTGCTATTGACCCTAGCAGAGAAGAGAATATATCTCTCTAAATTATTTTTATATTATGATAAGATTCTGAAACAAGCATGCTTTATTAGGCCAATTGAATTCTCTTAAACATTTTCAACTCATACCACAAGTTCACAAAATCAGCCTCAGGCACTAAAAAACTTAAAAGCCAGTCTGATAGTGTTTCTTACAAATATTCTTTGAATTTTATGACTTGTCTCCCACATGAGGCGTAATAGTTTCAATGTTCTAATTAGTACTTGTGTATATTGCTATTACTTTGTCTCTTTAATCACATTATTAAGACTGTTATGGAGATTCCTTATAGAATCACACTTTATAATAGTGTTTCTAATTTGAATATGTCCTTTTTTATGTTGTCTGATTCTGAAACATCATAAACTCTTTTTATGGGTCCTTTGATAGTAGTCACTTTCCTGCTTTATGCTTGATTAGAACATACAGTACCAAGTAATAAAGAAATTTCCTGAAGCTTTAGGGTTTTAGCATCAGGCAAAAAAAAAAAAAAAAAGAACTTCTTTCCCCTTGTGTTTTTATGCTGGGACAAGAAAAGGTATTTTTAAACCAGTGTCATTCTTTGAATGCTTTATTGGGATGTATACAAGGAATTCTGCTGAACTGATATTTACCTATGTTGTTTTTAAAATTTTAACCTAATTTCTATTTAAACCTAAATTTCTGGGCTTTGATAGCCTTAAGATCTCCTCTGTAAATATTAACCTTTTGTGAGCCAACACATACTGTTTTAAAATGAAATCTAACTATGTATTGATAAGCAAACAACAGAATAGGGAGAATGAAGGCATGGTACCTTTCTAATGGCACCTGAAATGGGATTTGAGGATTGTTGACTGGAGTTGTCTCTGCCTTGATTTCTATCACTTTCCTTGAAAAGGGGAATAGGTTGGAGAATTGAAAATGGAAAAAAAAATTGCAAAAGCTTTCTTAGATGTCTTGATCCATATGAATTCAGGAATAGTTTCACAACACTCTTTGAAGTATAGAGTTTTAGTCTCAGTTTTAAACTTTCAAATATATGGCCAATCACTTGGAACAGGCCTCATACATGATGACATAGACTTATTCTAATAGATGCAGGAAAACCTTTAAAGGCCAAGATGTATTTTGTCTTAGTTTAATTTTGACTCTACAGAAATAATTATAAAAATGTGTTCTTTACGTTTGCTTAATTCCTTTCTCTATTTTAACCTTCCAAATCCCTTATATTACAATAATTTTAGCCACAGCAGTGTGCTTCCCATTAACACAGAGATACATCTGAAAATCCCCTCATCTATCACCATTGCAATCAAAATAGACATGCAGATTGATTTTTCTGATCATAGACTCTTCTAAAATAAATTTTTTTTCTGTTTTCTCTCTGCTTCCTTACATTGCTTTGTAATAGAGCTTGGCATAGATTGCCAGATTTAACCAATAAAAATATAGGACACTCAGTTAAAATTGTATTTCAGATAAACAACAAATAATATTTTAGTTATGTCACAGGATGTATTTGGGACACACTTATATTAAAAGTATATTTGTTGGATATCTGAAATGCAAATTTAACTGGACATCTGGTAAACCCTAGCTTGGCACAAAGACAGCACAAAATAGCTTAGCAACTTCCATTCTCCAGGTGGAAACGTATGAAAAACGCATGAAAGTAGAGATAAGCCTGCCGTATTAAGCTTTCTAGTTTGCCAAGATAGTTGGATTATCCTTGCCACTTTCTTACTTTCTGTAATTTAGAATATGGTCCAAAGTTGCTTTAGTTTTTAAACTTGAATCTTAATATAGGACTTCTGAAATCAATGTCTTTCAGTACATCTACTTAAACTACAGATTAGAGAATGATAGCAATGAGAGCCCTGGGCAGTGTCAAAAATACTTCAGAATGTCAACCAGAGACATGCTGAGCTTCAGCTGAGTCCGTGGACTGTGGAGTTATACAAGTGGTTGCAGAATGAGAGAGGCAAGGACCACCAGACACACACATGGCTGAAGAGGAGATCAGACACAGATCATCCCCAAGGAGCAACTTGGAAAGACAAGCCAACCAATTAGTATCAGTGAGCACACAGAAAAGCATCTAGATCTCTGGTTTCTAAGTGTGGTTTTATGTCCATTTACAGAAGTGAGAAAATCTTATGAGAAAAAAGCCGATTGGTAGTACAGTGCAGGAGCTAAGGTGACAAATCACACATGGCTGGCCCAACCCTAGGAGATTTAATTTTATTGTGTCTGGTAGGACAGCTATAATTTTTAAAGGCACCAAAAGGAATTTGGTTGTATAATTGTTGAAATATTTGGAAAGATCTGCTTCTGTTTAGTGTATTTTAGTAGTGATATAATTTTTTCCCAGTGTGATATTTTTATCTTAAGAATTTTTATTTAATGATTACATTGTACCTTCCATAGACATGTAGAATTTTAATTTATAGGCATGTATGTGCACTATAAATTTATGTATGATAAAGTTTTATTATTTGAAACTTTATTTTCCTCAGTTTGTAGTTTCAGAAAAAATTTATTTGTGACAGTATCGTTTTTCCAATCATTCTCTTTAGATAAGAGGTACAAAAGAAATATGCTCTTGCATATAGTCCAATAGGCTTCTATCACAATGACAGGTAAATATTATCTTGACTGGTTATACAGTTTTAGATTTCTGACCCTTTCTCTCATTAGTTGGTAGATGTCACTCTCTTCTCATTTAGCTCCTAGAGTTAGAGAAAAAACATACAAGTTTAATGCAAATTCCTTTGTTAGTAAGTTTTTCTTTCTGCCTAAGAGGCTGTGGGAAAATCCTTTTATACTTAGATTTGAGAACTGTAAAAGGTTACATTCTAACAAGTTTTAAAATGTTCTTTGCTGATTTGAGAGTACATATTACTGTAAGAATGGTCTATTAGGTAATATTTATATACCCAAACCAGCAAAGAAAATTCTGTTTGATCTATAATATACCGTAGAGTTTAGAATAAATGTTCAATGAGAAGACTGACTTTCTTCTTAGAAGGCCAGCTGGCCGTTGAGAATAGTCCAACGTGGTTGCACCTAATTGGAAAATTCACCATTGTCCACAGTTTGAATCTTGAGGCTGATAAAATTATAATTGTTATTAACTCAAAGTTGACCATGCCCCAGATACTGCTTCAGTTTGGATAGTTCACAATACATGAAGTATATAAAACAGAATATAAGTTTATTGACTTATAATGAGCGGTAGAATATATGGGAACACAAAATGTTGGAATTAGTTTAGCCATCATATATTCTGCTCCCTCTACCCAGACCACACTTAAAGCTATGCTATCTAGCAGTGATATAGTGAACACTCATTTATTTAAGAACTAAAAACATTACTTATTGTATGTCTACTGTGTGCTGTATACTGTACCAGGTGTTGGAGATACAGCATTAAATGAGATAGGCATGTTTCCTGACATCAGAAAGCTAACATTCTAGTGGAAAAAACAAATAAATAGATAAATGTCTGGGGCAAAGAAGCTTACAGTTTTCAGAGAGCATAGAATGTGGGAACATAATGTAGCTTGGAGTCCAAAGGAAGTGATGCAGGAAAAACAAATGTGAGGCATGAGGGAGGTTGTGTCCCACATCTCAGGTGAGTCCCTGGGACACGCCCCTCCAAGTGTGGGTCCTTGGCTTCACTCGGGAAAGAATTCAAGAGCGAGCCACAGCTGAGTAAAGGTGGATTTATTTAGAGAGATACATACTGCATAGAGTGTAGGCTGTTTCAAAAGATGAGAGAAAGGCCATGAGATGTGGGGATTGGGTACTCAGGTTAAAGTAGAAGTAGGTACACACTCCACAGACAGAGTGTGGGCTGTCTCCAAAGATGAGGGAGTGAGAGAGGTGGCCATGAGGCGTGATGGTGCCAGTTTTTATGGGCTCTGTAGCTTCACATGTCTACAGGTGGGAGAACTATTCCAACTACCCTGGGGAAGGGGCTGGGATTCCCAGGAATTGGGCCATTGCTCACTCTTTGATCATTTATGGTTAGCCTTGGAACTGTCATGGTGCCTGTCGGCATGTTATTTATCATGCTAATATATTATAATGAGTGTATAATGAAGCTCAAGTTCTACTAGAAGTCAAATCTCCCACCATCTTGATCCTCAAGGCCTACTAGGAGTTGAATATTCTGCCACTTTGGTGTTAATTGCTGTATCATTCCTCAAATGGCTGTGTCCTCCCCACTTCCCTCCTGTCTCAGAAGTATGTTCTGAGAAGATGATATACAAGCTAAGATCTCAACGTGGTTAATTAGGTAAAGATGTTAGAAGAAGCACATTCAAGATAGAAGACTGTGTGCTGACGTCAGTGTAGGGGAGAACTTGACTTTTTTTTTTCTTTTTAACATTTTTTATTGAGTTATAGTCATTCAACAATGCTGTGTCAAATTCCAGTGTAGAGCACAATTTTTCAGTTATACATAAACATACATATATTTGTTGTCACATTATTTTTTCCCTGTGAGCTACCACAAGATCTTGTATATATTTCTCTATGCTATATACTATAATCTTGTTTATCTATTCTGCATATGCCAGTCCGTATCTACAAATTTTGAAATCCCAGTCTGTCCCTTTCCACCCCTCACCCCCTTGGCAACCACAAGTTTGTATTCTGTATCTATCAGTCTGTTTCTGTTTTGTATTTATGTTCATTTTTAACTTTTTTTTAGATTCCACATATGAGTGATCTCATATGGTATTTTTCTTTCTCTTTCTGGCTTACTTCACTTAGAATGACATTCTCCAGGGGCATCCATGTTGCTGCAAATGGCTTTATGTTGTCATTTTTATGGCTGAATAGTATTCCATTGTATAAATATACCACTACTTCTTTATCCAGTTATCTGTTGATGGACATTTAGGCTGTTTCCATGTCTTGGCTATTGTAAATAGTGCTGCTATGAACATTGGGGTGCAGGTGTCTTTTTGAAGTAGAGTCCCTTCTGGATATATGCCCAGCAGCAGGATTACTGGGTCCTATGGTAAGTCTATTCCTAGTCTTTTGAGGAATCTCCATACTGTTTTCCACAGTGACTGCACCAAACTGCATTCCCACCAGCAGTGTGGGAGGGTTCCCTTTTCTCCACAGCCTCTCCAGCATTTGTCATTTGTGGACTTTTGAATGATGGCCATTCTGACTGGTGTGAGGTGATACCTCATTGTAGTTTTGATTTGCATTTCTCTGATAATTAGTGATATTGAGCATTTTTTCATATGCCTATTTATCATTTGTATTTCTTCCCTGGAGAATTGCTCGTTTAGGTCTTCTGCCCATTTTTGGGTTAAGGTCTTCTGCCCATTTTTGGATTGGGTTGGTTATTTTTTTCTTATTGAGTCGTATGAGCTGCTTATATATTCTGGAGATCAAGCCTTTCGGTTTCACTTGCAAAAATTTTCTCCCATTCCGTAGGTTTTCTTCTTGTTTTACTTCTGGTTTCCTTTGCTGTGCAGAAGCTTGTAAGTTTCATTAGGTCCCATTTGTTTATTCTTGCTTTTATTTCAACTAGGAGAAAATTTTTGAAATGTATGTCAGATAATGTTTTGCCTATGTTTTCCTCTAGGAGGTTTATTGTATTTTGTCTTATGTTTAAGTCTTTGATCCATCTTGAGTTGATTTTTGTGTATGGTGTAAGGGAGTGTTCTAGCTTCATTGCTTTACATGCTGCTGTCCAGTTTTCCCAACACCATTTGCTGAAGAGACTGTCTTTATTCCATTGTATATTCTTGCCTCCTTTGTCAAAGATGAGTTGACCAAAAGTTTGTGGGTTCATTTATGGGCTCTGTATTCTGTTCCATTGGTCCATATGTCTGGTTTTTTTAACCAATATCATGCTGTCTTAATTACTGTAGCTCGAATTTGACTTTCAAATCACTGTATGAAGGCATCTATGCCTAGAAGGTAGAAAACAAGGGAGATAATGGTGACAGATAAGATAGAAACAAAGAAAGAGGTGTGGATTCTGAAGTTTCTTACAGACAATATAGATTTTATTCTCAGGGCAACAGAAAGTTGTTGAGCTGATTTTAGCTAATGAATAATAAAATCTGACTTATATTTTAAAACAACCACCACCACAACAACAAATACTCAGAATGCTGGATGGAGAGTGAACAGAGCAGGGGCAAAAGTGCAGTAGAAGAGAAAGGAGCCTATGTAAGTTAGATTAGAGTTATATCTGGAAAGATGAAGAGAAATAAAAAAAAACTTTAGATATTTTGGGAGGTAGAAATTACAGAATTTGGTAATAAGCTGGTTATGAGAACTAAATAAAGAATAAAGAAAATAAAGAAGTTACTAATTAGTTTGGACACGTGGATGGATGAAACAGTCACTTAAAAATAGAGAATGCAGAAGGTGGGGCAGATGAGAAGGGCAGTTCTTATCAAGATTCTACTTTTGGAGAAGCTAAGATACAAATGTGGGTAAGAGATATAAACGTGGAACTTTTGAATAAGCGTTTGAATGTAGATCTGACCTGGCAATACAGTTTCAGAGCCACTAGCATAAATTTGAATTTATACCCGTAAGGATGGACAAAATTTCCACCTGAGACCATGGAAAGTGGGAAATAAAGAGATTTCAGGGCTGAACTTAAGGTAACTCCAATATTTAAAAGGTGTTAAAGAAGCAGTTAAAGGAGACTAGGGAGGAACAACCAGAGACATAAGAAAGAAATAATAAAAATGTTGGTAAAGTGTGCTTACAGGAAATTAACAAGAGAACTGACAGTTACTTAGGCTTAACTAAATAATCCGTAATGACTCTAATTATTGCTAAAGCCAGTATAACTTGGGTTGATATATGCATTAAGGAATAGATAATGAAATGAAGATTATGAACTTGGACAGTTAAAAAAAAATGTTAAAATCAAAACTAGAGTAAAAACAAAGCAAATGGAATGAAGTTGGAGGGCAAGAGTGTGCTCTTCCAGAGGGAAGGTGATTACAGCCAGTTTTAATATTAGTTAAAACTTTCCAGGAGAGAAAGACAGCTTTCGAAATTCAGAAAAGTTTAAAGACAAGCATTCTGAGAATGGATAAGATTCCAATGTAGGCCGAGGTGTTGACACTGAAAGGAGTTGACTCCTCGTTCCCTGCGGCTGGAGTGAAGAATACAATAGTAAAAGATACCACGATTTTTTGTCTCTTTGTTAAAGGAAAGATGAGAAGTTTGAATCCTATAGGTATTTTTTTTTCTCACCAGAATGTGAAGGTAGCTGAGTTGGGAGTGATGAGTGCAGAATGAGTACTTGGTTCAGAAGTTAAAAAGCAGAGAATGAAATATTTGGTGTAGTGAGTGAAGGAGAAATCTTACAAGAGAATTTCATTACATTTCAGGGAAATATTGAACATCCATTTAAGGATGATAATCAAGAACACAATAAATCCAAAATTTCCTGTTTTCTGACTTTCTTCATCAGGCAAAAAGGAGGACCTTTTGGCTTAATTTGAGATGAGTATTATAGGCAGATATGTGTTAAGTAGAGAGGAACAAGAGATGTAAAGCTACATGTAAGGAGAAGAATGGTCAAAGATCTGCATTAGTTATATTGCCATTTTAGCTGCTGTAAATAATGGACAAAATGTCCATGGCTTAATTAAGATAGAATATTTCACAAAACAGTCTAACACAATCCATCAAAAGTTGATATAGCTATTCTATAGTGGTTGGGACCAAAAATTTTCTGTTTCTTTATTATGCCAACCTCAGTATCAATTTCTTTGTCCTGTTCTGAGAAGTATGCACCAGCTTCTGCCATCACATCTACCTTCTAGCCAGAAATAAAGGGAGAAAAATAAAGAGAAACCTGTCACTTTCAGTCAGAACTTGAGCTCAGCACTTCTGTCCATATTACATTGCACAAAACGCATTTATATGGCCACATCTAGGCAAGACAGCATAGAATCTATAATCTTTTTCTGATTCTTCATATGCCTAAGTACTATGAAGTGTATGTGCAGAAAAGAGAAGAAGGGAGAGGAAGCTAGTTATATATTCATTTAGCTTTTTGTTAAGGAAAAGTATTCAGCAAAACAACATGAATTTCAAGTGTAAGAGTTGTATAGTAAAGGGTTAGCTCAGCAAGCTTGGGATGCTCCACCCTGCATGGTCCAAAGAAAGCAGTTACTATTTAGAAACAGTGTTTATTTTGAAACCAAAGGGAATTTGGCAAATTGAGAATAAATATCAAAATTGATATATTGTGATGAGATTTTTAAACCATGGAAACAAAGCTTTGCTTGGTTTTTTTTTCCTGGAATATGTGTTTATGTACTTTGACCCTATTATTGTTTACACTGTATTTAACAATAAAACCATGGATTGGTCTCTAACAGGACTAAATTGTTATATGATCTAGACTCAAAGGTTAATGAAAATATAATTAGTATTGCTTGTGTTATGTGCAGCTGAAAAGAATCATAAATCCTATTAATCCTTCTTTGTTTACAAATTATTGACCAGATAGGCAAAAATCTCTTAGTTTTATTTTGTCAATTTAGCTAAAGTGTTTGACACTATTTTAGGCTAAAAACCCTTCCCCATTATTAGAGTGATTTAAAGAAACAAAATAAATTTTAATAAAAACAGATACTATAGAGAAAACTTTATAAAATTATATATATAAATCTATATATAGATATCTACCTATGTACACAAAAGAAGCAAAAATATATATGACATAAGAAACAAAATATTTGGATCTAAAACTCAGAAGTTGTATCAAAAATACTTATGAATTTCTGAACATAGTAGTAAATCAAAATACCTTAGACATTCATGCATACAATAATTAAGGGTTTTATTTACTTATACTGTAAGAATCTGTAATAAGACTATTAGCTTTGAAGCATCCTTCAGCCTACACCAGTCAAGGAAACAGGAAATAATATGGAGGTGAATGCGGTAGTGAAATTAGTACAAATTTGAGGTAAAGGTCTCGGGTTTATGTTCTAGGGCTTTTCACTACCAGCTGTATAACTTTGGCTGTGTTTTAAAACCTCAATAATTTTTTAAAATTTCATTTGTTAAATTTGGTTGATAACAAGCACTATATATTCTTGTTGTATGACTGATGTATCATTGAATCAGACCTTTAGTGAATACTAGTTGAATCTGAATCCTATATTTCCTGAATACCCACTTAAAATCTTTAGAGTAAAGCTCTTGTCTTACTACTCCTGTTGCTTTTCACCACGCATCATGATATGTTTTTTAATACATGAACTTGTTGGATTCTGTGCTTTAAATGTCATTCAGCTATTCATAACAATATATAATATAAAATAATTAGCTCTCTCCAGATTGATTTCTATTGCATAGCCCTGTAAGTAACATTTACTTAGCTTCATTTGTCGTTAGAAATTTTGTTCTGTCATTTGATTAAGAGACATAGCATAACATTTACTGGTTGACTTTGTTAGTAGTAATGAACTCACATCTGATACTTTTAAAGACATTGAGCCATGCTGTAGACTTTGACAATACTTATTTAACTCATGATGAAAGACAAAATTTAAAAAGATATGTGAATGCTAATATAGTCTATAATATTATTATACCATATCTTAGACTTTTATTAGCTCTAATTGAGGGAGGAATTAATCAAAAATCTTTCAGCTGCAAATAATAAAAATCCAACTTAGTCTTGCTTAAGTCAAAGAAGAAAATGTTACAGTCATTAACTGGCAACCTCACAAAAATACCATTAATGATAAGTGGCAATTATTAGACAGAATTCTGATTGGTCAAATCACCAAGTCTAACAAAAAATGGTTGTTCGATTGGCCAGCCTAGACCATGTGCTCTTCCTTTTGTGGCTGTATTTACTGAACAGTATATATAATGAATGGGAGAAAAAGCGCATTCCCAATTGAATGCAGAGTGCAAAATAAATGTTTTCCCTTCATGGGAAAATAACTTGTCCTGCAATATTTCATTCATATTGAATAAATAAAAAGTGGCATCAAATTGGAAATATCGTTTAGAAATAGAGTATTAAGTTCCCACATTATTACTGTATTAGTTTTTTATTAATGCCACAGCAAATTACCACAAACTTAGTGCTTTAAACAACACAAAGATATCTTCTGACAGTTTTTTGGGACAGAAGTCTGATGGTATGGGTGGTTTCTCAGCTCAGGTCTTCATTGGACTAAAATTAAGGTTTTGGCAAGAGTTGTGTTTTCCCCCCAAGACCCAAGGCATTCTTCCAAGCTCACAGTTTGATGCCAAGTGTATTTATTTCTTTCTTTCTCACACTTTCAGTGTGTTTCTTTACATTACACCCTCCTGTCTCCCTACCCTTACACTGTGTTCTAATGCAAATATATTTATATAATTTCTTTGCTTTGAAGTAACCATTTGATCCCAATGGCTGTTAAGATAAATTTTACCCTCTCTTGCTTAGGATGCAAAATCATTGATAACCTAGCTTCTGGTTATTCCCCCAGCATTGCATCCTGGTAATCTCTCCAATGGTACCCTTCGTTCAGGTGTCTGCTTGTGTCACTGCTTGCGTCACTGTTTGCTTGTGCTAAATGGCTCCCTTACTCTTCACTGTTGCACATGGACTCAGAGATGGGATACACTTTCTTCCCTTTATATGGATGATTTCCACAGGTCAAAACATAATTTTGCCAGGACACTTTCTGGATTCCCCAGTTGAATTTATAGATCTGTCATCTATGTTCCTATAAAAGAGAGTTAATTATTATCAGAGACTTGTCTACTCTACTTACCATTATAGCTACATCTATCTGTCTCTTTTGTTTTCCCCTAGGTTGCCATTTCATATGGTACTTATTTTCTATAGTGCTTAGCCCAAAGTAGGTACTTAATACATGTTGGTTGAATTAATGAAAAAAACTGAGTTTATGCATCAGCATGCCTATTCCCTAAAGACAAACTTGCAGAGCCAAATTAAATGCTTTTTGATAAGAAAGGTGTGATAAGATGAATGCCTCCAACACCCCCCAGCCCCCACCAAAATATGGCTACATTCTAATAACCAGAATCTTACATGGCAAAAAGAACTTTGCAGATGTGATTAAGTTACTGATCTTAGATAGAGAGATTCTCCTGGATTATCCATTTTGGTCTAATATAATCAGAATTTTGCTGAAACTCAGCCTCTGTGCCCCAATTACCCAACTGAGACTCAAAGACAAAGTTTTAAGTGAAGCAGAAAAGGCAGCTTTATTTCTTTGCCAGGCAAAAGAGGTCACAGTAGACTTAATGGCTCCATGACTGTGAGCCTCCTGGGAAGAGAAGGTACAGGTTTTATAACAAAAGTTCAAGAGTTCAAGGGGCAGAGCAGTTTCATAGAGATCACATACAGGGTAAGAATTTGTTGCAGAGTTGTTCTTGTTTTTGCAGATGCAGTGGTCCTTTTCCTTCAGCTGGGCATGTTGTTTATCTCCAGCCTTGAGAATCAATAACCCATATCTCTTAATATTCTTGTGCCTAGAACAAAGTGTGTTTAGGAAGAGAGTCTGTGTAAAAGTGCTCTAAAGAAAAACTCGTGCAGTTTAAAGTCAGGTTGATATATGCTTTTGATGCAGCACTTATACAGGCTGGGACCTGCACCTTGAGCAACAAAATACAAAGAAACTATAAGGGACTAAAAATAACTGTATGCATGTGCAGTTAGGGTGAGATATGAACAAGATACAAAAAGACAGAAAACCAACTGCCATTTCTGAGGTACTGGGAGCAAAAGAAGGGCACTGCACATGATCTCCACACACAGCACTACCAGGGTGTTTGGCAGACCACCCAAGCCCCATCCCCCTGCCTGTAGCCCAATCCTGGTCAGCTGGTCAGCAACAGCATGAGAAAAGCCATCTAAACTATTATATAATTAAGCAGTTACAAATACTATATGGTCACCAATGACAGTAGGGTCCTGCTCAGTTACAAGAAGAGTCCTTATGAAGGAGAGGCAGGAAGATCAAAGAAGAAATGATGTGGACATAGAACTAGAGACTGGAGTAATGCACTTTGAAGAAGACAATGAACCATGAGACAAGGAATGGATTTCTGCTTCTAGAAGATGGAAAAGGCATGGTTTTCCCCTAGAAATTCTAGGTTCATTTCTCAGGAAAATATTAGTTCATTGAACCCTGAACACTTAGCTAAAAATCAGTTACATGCAACCAATTTAGTTTCATTTTGAACCAAATCTAATT
This sequence comes from Camelus dromedarius, assembly GCF_036321535.1. Classification (NCBI taxonomy): domain Eukaryota; kingdom Metazoa; phylum Chordata; class Mammalia; order Artiodactyla; family Camelidae; genus Camelus; species Camelus dromedarius. The sequence continues at coordinate 30,497,630 of NC_087448.1, forward strand.
GTTAGAGCCTAAGAATGTAACACCACAAACACACAAGAATATACTCAGTTCTGTACATGATTATTAAGTCTTTATCTTTAATATCTGAATTTCTATTGTCCTTAATGGTGAAGCAACACTCTACCTGCCCTCCTTTCTCCTGGCCCCTCATGTGCCACATTGAGGCTGCTTCCTTTGTTCCAGCCATTTTCCTGGGTGACATTCTTATCACTTAAATGTCACAAAACTCCAACCAGATGCATAGCATTTCACACTTTTCCAGTTGAGAAAACCAAGCTTTAGTAGGGTAAAGTAACTTGCAGTTAGTACCTGATGAAGGTAGGAATCTTATTCCTGTCTATTTCATTCTAGAATCATGATCTGGACTATACAATATTGTGGCTAAGAGCTCTCAAAGTTCTCCCAGTGCTCTGAGCACTCTGTTGAGAATGGCAGTCTCATGTACATAGTCTTTTGATCTCCACTCAGCCACAAAAGAATGGGCCTTGGCCTGAAACACTTCCTTACCAAGAGGTAAAGAAGCCACATAGCCAGTGCCAGGCTGATCACCTTGTGTGGAAGTAACTTTCCTTGGTTAGGCTCAGTGAGCCTCTTTTGTCTTTGCTTAAAGCATGTGCACCATATCACACCTGGCCAACTGCACTGTTATACCTGTTCTGTGCAGAGAGGGGACATGGTCCTTCCACTGCAACACAAGAGAGATACACGTAGACCAACTGCCCTGTCTTAGCTGCAAAGAGAGAACCACTGGTCATAGGTTGCTAACTATGGGAGCTGCTTTTTTGCTGTCTCTTCCCTGCATGAACAAAGTGTTTTTCCACTCAGTGATTGACTGCATTGTTTTCTCTGGCAACTCTGATACCAAGATGCAGTGGGCATAAAGGTTTGGAGTCTTGCCCCAGGATCAATGGTCAGTGCACAGTTCTCTGCTTGGCACACTCTTCTTAGTTTGAGACAGAGGACATCTGAGAAAGCTTAATAGTGTTTTGGGAATTTACCATTGCTACCTTATTTCAACTACCTTTTTCAGCACGCAGTTCTAAGGCTTCCTTGATTGATTAAGCTCCTGCTCTTTTCCCTGGAACTGTAATCTCATTCAGAGTAATCCACCTGCAACAGAAATCCTCTAGGACCAGCCCTTCTCAACTTTGGACTCTTTCTTTTCTCTTTCATCACTGTTGTCTTGGTTTCTGAGCACCAAACATCATGTACTGACTATCTGAAATTCAGAGTCTTTTCTGACAGAAAAGTACAAATCATTTTTCTCATCTCTTCTCATTATTTGGTGGGACACTCTGTTGCCTCACAATATCTATTGGCTCTTGGCTTAAATCACCTGCCTCTTTGTTCTTTGGATGCAATTTTCTGCCATAAGAATGAGATTTCTTGTAGCTTTTAGTTGGCAAGACCTTCTAGAGGATCCTGACAAATCTTTACATCCATTTACTTTACTAGCAAAGTTGCAAAATCCAGTGTATCTGTTACCACGTCCAAACTTGTTCTGCTCACTGCACAACAGGCCAATAAATCAGGAGACAAGGTGTTGAAGAAGGGAATAATGATTTTATTCAGAAAGCCAGCAGACCAAGAAGATGGTAGTCTAATGTCCTAGAGAACCATCTTACCCAAGTCAGAATTCAGGCTCCTTTTATACCAGAAAAGGGATGGGGTATGGTTGGTTGTGAATTTCTTGGTGTCAGAATCTTTTGTTCTTACAGCTGTCCACATAGGTCAATTCATGATGTTCTTGTAATCCTCCACCAAGACAAATGTTATTCTCTGTTCTGCAACTTTTATCTCTATATGGATGGAAAAGTGTTGTACCCTTAAAGGTCAGAGTCCTGAGAATGGGCTCTCCTGTAAATTTCAGGCTGTAGGCAACATTCTTTTACAAAAGGTGCAGAACCAGCCTAAGCACAGGGCACAGAGTACAGGATTAGAGCTAAAGGAGCAGACCTACTATGGAGTCAAATTTGTTCTTCCTTATTACATGTCCAATAAGACTGGTCATTTGAAAGATATGCCATACCTGTGAAAAGGTGCATCACAGTTTCTGAAATGAAAAGTAGCGTTCATTTATAGAACAGGTCAGGAAAAAAAGTTTTATTTGTTTGTTTGTTTCTCTTAGCAGTAAGTATAAAATTTCTTCAGGAGAGGCCTGTCTTAGCTGAAAACTTTCTATGCAAAGATTAACTAGAGTAGAATTCCAGCTCTTCACAGGGCCTGGAGCTGCTGTGTGTGAATCAAGAGAGGATTTATTTTGCTGCATCAGAGAAAAGGGAGGGGGACGGAAAAATAGGACTTGGAGATAGAAGATAGTGGAATGCTGCAAATGGCATAAGCACCTTCCTCATAACAAATAAATCTTCAATAAATTCCAAAGCTCATTAGATGCTTAAAGTGAGTGAACATTTTTGAGACATGATTGAATTTAGGTTAATGTGGAAAAGAACTGATCTTGGAAAAGAGAATGCAGAACAAGAAGCTAGTAGGTTGTGAAGAAACAGCTGTTGTGAAATAACAGTATCAGGACTCTCAAACTGTGAATTTGGAGATAGTCAGGTTTTTCCCAATCTCCACCTGCCCAGAGCCCCAGCTAACTCTGAACTGCATGTAGAGGAATAGATCATTTTCAGTATCAGCCAAATTTAGAAAGGACTACAATACCTCTGAAAAACAGTGTCTATAACACGTGTTGTTCAATTACTTACAAGTGTACAGGTAGTAAAGTAGGTCCTATAGTGCTAGGAATATAGTGCTAGGAATTTATGCACACATACCACTGCTGAAGAACAAGTAAAACGTCTTTCTATTTACTTAGGAAGCACGTATTTATGTGATCAGGCATGATTTCCAAAAGGATAGGGAAAATTTCAGAAAAAAAAAATTGCATGACCACATAAACAGAACACATGAAACTCTTTGCTAACCTTTGTGTAATGTTTACTGTGTGTCAACCACTTTTTGAACCACTTTAAAAATATTAACTCATTGAATCTTAGCAATCATTTGAACCCAGAATTACTTTACATGAGGAAACTAAGTCACAGAAAGATGAAAAATGTGTTTGAGTCTTACAACTAGGACAAAGACAGGATTTAAACCCAGGTCATCTGATGCCATAGTCCTTGATTTTAAAGGCTGTGTATAAGGCTTTGGAGAAGTAAATGAAGAGTTGTCAGTCATGTATACAGATGGCAGTTTTGAGCGGATCTGGCAATTTAACAAGTATGTATATGAGTTATCGCTGATGTAGAGAGTGGACTTGCCACTGGAAGATAAAAGCAAAAATGATGACAGCACCATAACAATTTTACTCTTCTGCTTCTCTCTTTGTTTTTATGTTTGTTGAATCTCTGGCTCTACACAGAGAGATCACCTAAGAGACAAGAAAATAAATACATTGTTTTCATTTCAATTGGCATTGCTAGAAATAACCCCAAATGACACTATACTACTAAGAAAAAAAAAGGTAAGAAATGAAAACCTAGGGTCTGAGAACAAACTAGTTGTACAGAAGCACTCAGGAGAGGGAGTTATTGATGGCAATTTTACTGACAAAATAGGATCACAATATAATTAGCTTATTTTTAAATAGTACATGCTGTTTCCTTAAGTGTTCTGAATTTACGTACTACATTAAAACATTTTACCATAATCTGCAATTCTGTTCTCCCTCTGATTCACTTGGGCAGTAAACGTCTTCTCCTTTGTTTACAACATCTTTAAGTTACTCTCTGATAACCTTTCCTAATTGGAGAAGTTATTTTAACAGTTGTTAGTAAAATAAACTCAACTATTCATGTATAGTAACCAGTGAAACTAATTGACAATCTTTCTTTCACAGTTGATTTCAAACATCTCTGTAATGAATCCTTTGGATAATTAAATGAATAAATCCTTCGTGAAATAAAATTGCATTTATAAGACAAATATTAGGTAATTCAGCACAGATATAGCCAGGAAGAGGCAGTAGGAGAATTACTGAATAAACTGTTAAAAATAACAAGCCTAGAAAAGTAATTAAGAACAAAAAATATATATAAATAGAAATAAATATTAGTAAATAAATATTAGTATTTCAATTTATTCCTTCTTGTCATATACTTAAAATTCTAAATTAATATTTAGCTATAAAGTGAAAATATATCATGCAAATGAATGAAATTCATGAAAATGAAAGATGGAAATATGAAAGAGGAAATGTTTAATGAATATGAAATGAGGAAATATTTTAAATTTAAATACAGGGGCCAGATTTTACACATTCACACACATAAATATTTTTTACTTGTATGTGAGATAAACTAAGTATTTTTTCTTTCATTGTTTTAATAACATTTAATAATAATAATTCACATACAGGGGTCCCTCAGTATCTGAGGGGGACTGGTTCTAGGACCCACCATGGATATCAACATTCATGGATGCCCAAGTCTCATATAAAATGGCATTGTACAGTCAGCCCTCAGTGTCCATAGGTTCCAAATCAACAGATTCAAATCCACAGATGCAGAACCCCTGGCTACAAGGGGCCATCCATACTTGTTACTGATTAGAAAGGATTAAAGAAAACAGTGAGCAACTGAACATCATAACTGCTACCATGATCAGGCCAGACTATCACAGTTCCACACTATAGAAACACTAACAGCAACTTGGAGAACACAGTACTGGTAATAACCTTTCACAGGAAGAACCAACTAGGCAAGTAGGCCACATGGGCAGTTAAAGAAAACAGTTGTCCGTCTGTATCCTTTTTTCTAATTACTTAGACACTATTCTATTTATCACCAAGATGACTCTATTAGAAATATATCAAGGTCCTAACTTGATGATTCTAATATTCTGTGGTGTGTAAAAATTAGACTTCTTTCACACAATTGACAGAATTGATGATAATATGTTGAAATGAACTTTCCTTCATTTACCTGTGCCACTTTTCTCATTTTAATGACAAATTTGATGTTTTTTATGTGAATTGTTAAATTGCCTCTTTTGTTTGCACTACTTTTGATTTTAATTTTTATCATTTGCTACAAAGGTACTCCTGACTACTCTGTAGATCTTTCTTTTCCTTCTAGACTTTGAGTTATCACAGACCCTGCTCAATCTTAACTTCAACATACTGACAACTTAGACTCATTCAAAAGCTTTCAGGTTATCCATTGTATTATGGTCTCTATTTGTGTATCTTCTTTGCTTCTTATGCAGACCATCAACTGTGACTTCCTTTAAATTTCAATTCCTTGGCAGAGAGAGTATTATTTATCCAATTTAAATATCATTTTGTTTGACCAAATCCCTAATGATAATCTGACTCAAGGATAAATGGTATATATGCTAACCTTAGGACTGATTAGTTCTATAACAAGGCTTCCTGAAAGTTGTGTGGTTTATAAGACAGCTAAAAACACAGCAGCTCCCCAAAGAAGGGGTGGATTCCATTATTGGCTTGTCAAGCGTAAGCCATTTATAGGAATTATGCATGAGGTTCTGACTTTCAACTCACTCTTGAATCTACTGCAATCTGACCTTCACTCCCAGGCCTCAACTTCTCTTTTAAGGATCTCACCAAACATTGCCTACTGACAGATGTTTCTCATTCTTGCTCACCTTCCCCTTGTCTTATCTTTATATAGCATTAGTGTCATGGTTGAGAATTTCCTTCAAAGATTTTTCTCAGTATTTCTTGGTAAATATTAAAGAACAGGGAATTAGTATAAGATAACAAGATCTGTGTTCTAAGATAACTTAGACAGAAAACAGTCACAGGTGAACAAGGAGCCAGGGCAGCTTCCATGCCAGGGGCAGGTGTATAGTCTAGATATGAACTGGAAAAAAAAATGTCACCCTGTCCTGTGGAAACGTTCTAGGAAGGAGAAGAATCTCGTCAAGTCTTAATGATACTTTAGGTTGACAGGATGAATGTAATAGGGAAATGCCCAATGCAAGATAAGTTTTTGCCTCACAATTGTCCTCTTCATGTCATGCCCTTGATTTTGTCAAGAAAGCAGATAACAAGGAAAGAGGAATCACATAGTCACACATATTCTGATAGTGTTTAGCATATGGGTCCCTGATGAAACTGCACATAGATGGGAACCTGTAAATTAAAAACATCTGAATTGAAAGCCCAGGTCAAATACTGACATAATCAAAAAGGTAGCAGCACCAGCAATTCAACAGATTGAGGTTGGAGTAGTCATTGTTGTACTCAATCCAATGGAAACCATAGCTTAACTCTAGCTCAACTTGAACTTGAGAACTTAAGAATCTGAATGGTCAGTTTCCCACCCTAATCCCAGAAAGAGGAAATTCCTCAATGTAGGAAAAACAGAACCAGACAAACTTTCTCCATTGTGTTCTAAATATGCTAATACATTTTGAGATATGAAATCAGAGGAAAATTGTTACTGATTAAAAATAAAAATCACCCAACAAAAGCAGACACACAGATAAATTAGTTATGGAGACTGACTGCAGATGTGTTAGTCTGCTCAGGCTGCTGCAACAAAATACCATAGACTGGGTAGCTTAAACAATAGAGATTTATTTTCTCACAGTTCTGGAGGCTGGTAAACCAAGATGACGTTCCTAGCTAATTCGATTTCTGGTGAAGTCTCTCTTCCTGGCATGCACACAGCCATCTTCTTGCTATGATCCTCACACGGTCTTTCCTCAACACATCCATGTGCAGAGAGAGAGAGAGCTCTCTGGTATCCCTTTTTATAAGGACACTAATCCTATTGGACCAAGCCCTCTCCTTTAGGTCTCAGTTAACTTTAATTATTTTCTTAAAGGTCTCATCTCCAAGTACAGCCACCCTGGGGATTAGGGCTTCAACATATGAATTTTGGGAAGCTGACAGCAAGCAAGCAAAGATTTCAAAACAACTATAATTATGTTAAATAATTATATGCTTAAAAGGTGAAAAAGAGATGGAAAGTGTAAGAGGAAAAAGTTGAATAAAGTACAATTTCTGAAAACATGAATTCATTGATGGGAATTAATAGCATATTGGGCCTGCAAAGAAAAGTGTCATAGAATTTGAAGGAAGCTCAATAGAATTTATTTTAACCAAAGCAAAGAGATGCATCAATGAGCTGTGAAAGAGTATCAGCACTAACTGAAATCCCAGAAAGAGGAGAGAAATGGAGGAATAGGAAAAATATCTGAGGAAAAGCCAGCCAAAGCTTTTCCAGGTTTGATTTAAAACAGCATCCAACAGTTTCAAGAAGTTAACAACAACTACAACCAGTCCAGCTTCAGCACAAAAGAAAAACCATGAGAGGTGAATAGAGAAAACACATCCAGCTATATTTCAGTCAGCTTTCTGAAAACTAAAATTAATGAGAAATTCTAAAAGAAAAGAGAAATAGCAGGGAGCAAAATAATATTGATGACTGACTTCTCATCAGAAACAAGTCAGAAGACAATTGGAATGATATCTATTAGAATCAATAAAATGATAAAGCAGAATAAATGTGAATAAAACCAAACCTAAGTAGATCAGAGTTAAATGACTGAAAAATCAAAAGTAGAGAAGACATTTTTGAAAGCAGAAAGAAAAGTAACACATCATTCATAGATAGAGAGATGGAGAGAATTCAAGTATGATGGACATCTCATGTAAATCTACATGGATGCTAGAAGAAATGGAGAAGAAAGGGAAATCTAAAAATTGCTTAAAGAAAATATAATATTCCTGTGAAAAATTCTATATCCAGTTTAAAATATATTCAGATAAAAGAAAGCAAATGTAACTTATCATGAGCAGATTGGTGCTATAAGAAAAGTTAAAACATATTATTTATCCTGAAGAGAAGTGACAGCAAATGGAAACCTGGATTTTTAGGAGAAAAAGAACATCAGGAATGGTAAATATGTACGTGACTATAAATAGCTATTTTATGCTTTATTTCTTTAAGATATATATGAGAGTTTCAAGAAAAGATATAACTTTTACTTGTGTTGTGTATAATTTAAATAGATATGATAGTTACAATATAGAAGATGACCAGGGGAGTATATACACATATATGATTACAAAGGTTCTGCATTTATATGAATTATTACAGTATAAAATCCAAGGAACTAAAGCATTAATGGGTAATATATATTTTAATCTTTAAAACAAACACTAAACCAAATAATACAGAACACATAATTTAAAACAATATGAAAATTAAAATAATACAAAATATATTTAATAAACTAAAATATATTAGAAAAGAGCAGACAAAAAATAAAGGGAACACAAAGAAAATGTATTAAATAAAAACAACAATAATAAAAATAAATTTATATTAAAAGATGTATTATGTTTACAGTAGGCATAAGAAGACTGGAGTCGTTATGTTAAAGGGGGCAACACATATGGAAAGACAAAGGTTATTAACATCAAAAAAGGACACTTCGTGATGATAAATAAGTCAATGCACATCAGGAAGACACGGCAATCATATATGTGCCTATGACTAATTATAGAACTTCAATATGTCTGCAAAAATGGACAGAATTAAAGGAAATAATAAATAATGCCATGATTGTTAGATATTATAAACCCATCTGTCAGTAATTGATAGAACACATTGAAAATGTCACTAAACATGTAGATTATTGAAACCACTGTCAACTACATTGACAAACAGTACAATCAATCATTTCAAAATATTCCTGATTTTTAAATGCACATGATTGACTAAATGCTGGGACATAAAACAAACCTGGATATTTAAAGGATATATATCTTCCGAAGTATGATAAAAGAAGGATACTAAATTAGAAATAACTATCAAAAATATGTGTGGAAATATTCCAAAAAGCATTTTAAATACAAAGAGCCAGCTTAAAACTAAAAGATTGGGACCAAGATATACCATGTAAAAATCTAATTATGAGAAGGCTAATGTGAGGAAAGAATATTACTAGAAATAGAAGGACATTTTATAAAAATGAAATTGTTAATTCACCAAGGAGGTAAAATAATTCAAATTGTGTATGCAACTATCATCGCATGTTTAAAATACATGAAGCATGAATTGATAGGACTTAGGCAAAAGATGAAACCACAGTTCAACTGAGGAGTGTAATATTCTACTTTTGATGCTGAATACGATTAATCAAAAAATCGGAAAGAATATAGAAGATTTGAAGAATACTATCAACAAACTAAAATTAATTAACATTACAGATCAATATACTCAACAATGACTAAATAAATATGTTTTCAAACTTATTGGAAAATAGACCAAATGCTGTACCATAAATAGGTCTTAAAAATTTCTGAGCAATCACACAGATAAGGTTTCTTGTTTATAACAGAATTGAATTACAAATCTATAATACAAATATGTATGGAACATCCCCACAGTCTTAGAAATTAACTAATATACTTCTAAATAACCCCTGAATCAAGGGAAAAAATCATAGACAAAAAGGAAATATTCCAACTGGATAACAGTGAAAATACCATGTAACAAAATTTGTGGAAGCAGCAATAGCAGTTACTAAATCTATATCCTTATAGTGTGAGAGTAAAGATTTAAAATCACTGATCTGAGGACATACCTTAGAAACTAAGGAGAATAAATAGAACACAATGTAAGTAGAATGAAGGAAATAGTATGGAAGGAAATAAGACTGAAAATCAATAACAGAAAATAGACAAAATTTTAAAAACCAACAGTCATAATTTGATACTTGAAATCATTAATAGAATTGATAAACTTCAGAAAGGCTAATTAAAGAATAGTGATTCAAATGACAAATATTAAGAATAAGTGAGGGTACATCATTGCAGACCATATAAACATTAAAACTGTAATCAGAGAATTCTATAACAACTTGCATTAATAAATTAACAGTGTAGATGGAAAAAATCAATTACATTAAGAAATATTTTGAGATAAATAGTACTTGTTTATGGTCAGTTCACACGGCCTTCTGGCGCTGGAAAATAAATAAATCAGATGAAGAAATCAGGTCAAAAATTATAGATTTAATGCCATCACAGGAGTTGTCCTTTTCATCTTCCTTTCTTCTTTGCACTATAGATATTTGTTTGGCTCACAAACAATAACTGTTTGCATTTAGAGAAGTTTTGTTCAGAAAAGCCCTGATAGTCTATTGGATACTTAGCTGGTTTCTTGTATTATCCTAATACTTGTAGTATTCCTATTGTGATATTTTACTTATCTTTTCATTAAAAAAATTAACTAATTGTTTAAATTACTTACTGAAATTGTCAAAAGTAGCCTTTGGTAACATATAAGGCAATAAGGAAGTATAATCCTACTGAACATTATTGTCTTATTCAGTGAGTTCTAAATCGTGGACCTCTCTTCAATCTCATTGCTGGTGATAGAAATCCATACATTTTTTTGAAAAATTTTAGTACCTGAGAGAAGATTTACACCCTCCAGTACTTTCTTTTCTTGAATCAAAAAATGAAAATGAGATGTAGAAATATAGTTCTTCCCTCATCTGAACATCCCATTAGGCATATACAAGACCAACATGGTGAATTACCACTATGGATTTATACAAAGATGTTTCAGAATAGTCAAGAAAACAGAAAGGTTTTATGGTATATAAAGGGGTACACTACAGGAGACACAAGATTGAAATTCTAATTACCTTAGATATTCTCTGGTATCAATAAAAAGAAAGCACATTCTCCATGGCCATGACCTCCATGCCAGATCTAATGTCTCCTCTACAACTTTGAGACATCTGTCATATACAAATTACCTTCCTAAGCCTTTTCTTATGGAAGTCATGACCCACCCTCCTTCCTCAAGAAATAAACTAGATTTTAACAAGGTGCTCAATATCACAATCTTTAGAAGACTGGGTTACTTACATTTGAACAAATATTGAAGGAGTCTTCCAAGTCAATGTCAGTCTCCACACACAAAGTAGTCAATTTCCTTTGCATTATGAATAACTCACTGAAGTCTCTCAGTTGCAACAAAAAGAAATCAGCTCAGAAAAACTTCTGCTCCCCAAAAAAGAAAAACTAAGGGGAGTGCTAGATAATGCTATAGCTCACTCTATCTAGGCATGTCTAAAAAAAGCAGTGCTGGGAAAGATAGGAATAATAGGAATTCTTGGGATTTGAAAACTTTAACTTGAGAGTGTTCTGTCTATATCTCACTCAACAGATGTGTCAAGTCCAACCACAATTCACCCCTGTGAGACTCACTCAGGAGTTACATTCCCAAAAGAGGATTGGTTCAATGGGTCATACCTTACATGTTGGTGGGACGGGACACTTTACCAGAAAGAAATGAGTAGAAAAGACAGCCCTTAAAATGGAGTCACCACATCTTGCATCTACTATTACGAGAGAACAAAACTCAATCCAATCTCATCCTATCAAACAGTACTTATTCCATTGGCACAATTTTGATGTTTCCCTTTAGGAAAACAGACTACCTCCCCATCTTGATGCAAATGGGACGGAGAAGCACTTGGTATTTCTTTCACGTATTCATTTATCCTTTCTCTCATACACACATACCCACACATACACAACACACAAAATACAAAGCACAAACTATTTTTATGTTAAAAGAAAACCAGCTGATTATAGTTGTTTTCTTTTATGCTATGCATGCGGATAGGGATATAGCACGTAGTCCCCGTCCCTTTTATTTGTTGTCTACCTCTACTGTTGTGACAGTGATGACAGTGCAGATCTCCTGGTGCAGGGAGTAGAGATGAAAGATGGCCACTGTTGTGTCACGTCGGCCTCCCCCATGACATTGCTTGAGAAGCCACACGTTAACCATGAAGATGGTGCAGCAAAGAGATAGAAGTCTGACTTCCTTATCTCACCCTTGCACAGATGTTCAGAGCTGCCTAATTCCAGACTTCTTGTTACATGGGGGAAAAAAGGCAGATTAGAAAAGATTTTTTTAGATTTTTACTCAACACCAGTTCTAATACATATGAGTGAATGGACCAACTTCTCATTAAATTCTTTTAATCCATATTTTCCTGTAAGATGAGAAGAAGTAACTGGCTTATCATATAATTTAGATTTCAAGAAGCAAATAAAATATAAAATCAACCAACTTTACCAGAAGTGGGGAAGAAATAAACCAAACACTAAATTCAAAAGCTAAGGCAACAGACTCTCTATTCACCTCAAAAATAAAAGTGACCTTTCAAAAAGAGTTGTCAGATTGTGTTGCCTCTCATCTTAAAACCTGCTAATGGCTTCACATTTCACTGTCAGAAAAAGCCAAAATCCTTCTTGCACCTTAAAGGGCAAACATAATGTGTTCATTCCAATACCCCTCTGACTCCATAACTCATTTGTGAACCAGGACTTTCCCTTTCACTTGTGGGACCCATAGCAAGAGTAAACATGGAGACCAAGGTACAAATAAGACTGAATGTTAATAGGTGTAAGTCAAGCTATCTGAGAATATGTTTTAGCTTCCTGACTTGTATAATATAACTTCATTAGGAGTCTTAATATGCATATACGTGTAAGGCTGTTTTATACATATATGTGTGTGTGTGTGTAAGTGAAAGTTGGCAAAATAGAAAAATTGTTTAATTATTATTATCCATGTGTGAATGTTTACTTATGGGCTGTTTACTTAAGATGAGTAATCAAATAAAGAGGCATATAATTCTTACATTATTATATGTTTAGTCCATAATTTTTACTTGATTTCATTTCAGCAAAATCACTGATTATGCTATTTTAATCAAGATGTTCACATGATTTTTGTGTGCTATTAACAGAAATGCCAAATTTGATAGACTGATTAGTCCATTTTGAGGGGTTTTTCACTACTGAAGCAGTAGTGACAACAACTGTCAAAAACATTTCTTAAAGCAATATTTACATTGAGGAATAAACCATGAGTTTCACATAGTACGTTCAAACATTGTAATTAGATTATAACTGTTAATTGTTATAATTATTACTGATTACAGTTTTTAAAATATTTTAATAGTATTATATAACTGTGATATCCTTTCATCATATCTTTAAAAACTAATTTAAAGCAAAATGTAGATCCATATAAAAATCTTAAATGTATACTTATTTCAAATTTTTCAAAGCTGGGAAATTATAGACACAACTAATAATGATAATATATTGCAAAATTTGTTCAAGTCTCCCACCAATGGAGATGATACCTTGATCTACAATGGCCAGTGTTGGAATCTACAGAAATTACTTTCAGTAATATTACTACATGTCACCTTTATATTCATTCAAATATTTTTGCTTCTTTATTCTTACTTTCTTAATTATTTTTTATTGAAATGACATTTTGGTTACATATTTCATATGCTATTTCTTTGATTAGAAAAATAAATTCTCTCAAAAAAAGTTAATTATTTCAAAAGTTCAGTAATACGTCTAGATCTGTTAAGTATGCTGGTAAATCTTGTCACATCTTCAATAGCAAACAACTATTTATAACCACATAAGTATAGAAAATGCAGAATTAATTTCAATTTTATTTATGTCAAAAACCACAATTTGCTGTCCATTTCAAGATCTTTTCTTGTCTTGCTTACAACTCCTATTGCATTATACATCTTATGTAAATATAAACCAAACCTAATTGTCTTAACAGTGTTCAGTTAACATTCTTATTGTATATCTGGAAACGGTTGTCAGGTCAAACTTTAGGTATGCTGCAGGTCTTACATTGCATATGTCTTTCATTTTTTTCCCTCTTTAATTTAAAAGTGTAAAATGAGGACTCTTAAGAGCTTGAAACACCCATTGGGAACTAGGAATTCTGTCTACAAAGATTATTCATGCAATCTTTGCATGTCTATCTATGCAAAGGTCTTTTTATATTTTTAACCATGTAAATTATTCTTTTCTATTCATTTTCTGTTGTTTGAAATGTGTTAAATGTGTTGGCAAGGCATGTCACTGCATGCATGACTTTTTCTAATGCCAAATTCTCTTTTTTCCCCTCTTCTTTTCTTTCTCCCTTTATCCTTCCCCCCTGCTCCCCTCCCCCTTTTTCTTACTTTCCTTCCTTTCTTCAGTCCTCACTCCTTCCCTCTTTCCCTTTCTTCCTTCCTTCCTGATTCATTCCCATGTGTACTACATCAATAGCAGTTCAAATCAGCACCCTCAAATGATTTGTCATCCTGGAGTAGTATTTTCTAGGTAAGTCTGGTTTTTACTTAATACTACCAATATTAATCCTTTTAATCCCTTTGTTTTGCTCTATAGATATGAGAGAGAAAGCACATATCAGTTAAAATTATTATTTAATTCTCCATTTCTTCCAATAGAAATGATCTATTTCCATATATCTTACGTATATTCACAATGATTGGTATTGTGACAGGAGACCATTGTTCAGTAAATTCTAGATTCCATCTGATTTGTGTACATAAATACCTCACAGATCAGACTACAGATTTTTACAGAAATTTGGATTATAACATGAGAATCAAGTCAAAGTTAGAGTAAACTACTCATATTGAGAAATTCATAGTAGTTTATTCTCCAAATTAACTAAGCAGAATTCGTAAGTCTGCAGTAGTCTAATTCCTCTTTTCCCATGAAAATAGCTCCAGATTTTCTTCCCAGCATTGGTCATTAGTGAGCACCTGATCAGAGAGGTGTGTCAAAGAATAGTAAGTAGTCTCTTGGCTCTGAGGTACTCTCAGGGGAAGACTAAATTTATGTTTGACTTTTTTCCAGAAAAGAGAGGTGTTCAGACTGAGGCTCTTTTTTGTTTTTTAACTTAAATTAATTTATAAATTAGTTGAAGTATGTTTTACAGTTTAACAACCAAAATGTGTATTGGGATGAAATCTCTCTATTCTCATACTATACTGCAGTAACCCTAGTGACCAATCACAAGGAGAAATAGAAATGGCAGAAACTCACAAAATACATGTACATATGCAATACTCCGGTTGCTAATGAGTTTATTCTTTAGCTGCTTTCACTATCTATGAACGCATCTTATGTAAGTTGTCAGGTCAATCTCAATTATCAATAAAAATAATCATGCCTAATGGCTAATTACATGAAACATTAGAAATAGACACACAATTTTAATTGCTGAACATACTTTATATTATTAAGACAATTTAAATGTATATATGCAGCAAATTTTAACTTTTAATTAATGAAGCAACCGAATCTAAATAAAACACGTAAGACATGTTCACATCTGTATTTAATTCCATTGGTGATCCTTTTTCAAAAGATCAAAGTTCTATCAAAAAACAGTTAACAGCTCCAGTTTTTAAACTGAAAGTTGTATTGTGATAATTATAGAATCACATGCAGTTGTAACAAATAACACAGAGAGATCCTTGCGCATTTTGTCCATTTTTTTTCACAGTGGTAGTGTCTCGTAAACCTCTGGTATAATACCACAACAAGGATATTGACAGTGATACCATACACCTGTCTTTTTGGATTTCCCCAGTTTTACTCATACTCATTTATATTTGTGTTTTATCAAGTTCTATACAATTGTATAACCTGTGTACGTCCCTGTCTCTACCTTGATAGTCAAAGTAAATAGTACACATTTCCCTTCTAACCACCTCAATTATGCACCCCAGACTCTCCCTTTTTAACTTCTGAGAGCACCTACTTATTCCTGATAAAAATTCTCGACAAATTAAGAATAAAAGGGAATTATTTCAACTTAAAAAAGTACATCTGAAAAAAAACATATAGCTAATATCATACTTTATGATGAAAGGCTGAAATCATTCCTGCTTAAGATTATAGGAAAGCCAGGACGTCTGCTGTCACTACTCTTATTCAATTACTGTAGAAGTTCCAATCACTGTAATAAGTGAAAGAAAGAAAGAAGAAGGAAGGAAGGAAGGAAAGAAAGAGAGAGAGAGGGAAAGAAAGAAAGAAAGAAAGAAAGAAAGAAAGAAAGAAAGAAAGAAAGAAAGAAAGAAAGAAAGAAAGAAAGAAAGAAAGAAAGGAAGGAAGGAAGGAAGGAAGGAAGGGAGAAAGAAAGAAAGAAAGAAAGGAAGGAAGGGAGAAAGAAAGAAAGAGAAAGAAAGAAAATTCCTTCAGATTAAAAAAGGAAGGAATAAATAAAACTGTCCTTATTTCATTACGTACGTAGAAATTCCCAAGGAATTTTCAAAAATATCCTATAAGCAACTTAGCAACACTGCAGGATACAAGATCATCACACCCCCCACCCACAGAATTTCTATATAATAACAATGCAGCAAACAAAATTAATAGCACAATAATGTTTAGATTCACTATAAAGAAAATTAAGTACTTACATATACATTTAAAAATATGTACAAGATCTGTATGTTGAAAATTACAAAATGCTCATAATAGACACTAAAGATCACTTAATAGAGAGAGATACTGTGTTCATGGGTTGGAAGTCTCACATGGAAAATATGTTAATTTTCCCCAAATTGATCTATAGGTTTAAAGCAATTCCTATCAAAATGCCAGCAAGATTTTATGTATGCATAGACAAAGCTTATTCTAATATTTTAATTTTAATGATTGAAGACTCTTATAAAGTATCGTGACTAATCTAAGAACTAGCTAAGTTATTAAAACCTCAAATGAGGTCTGCAAATACTAAGTTCTTCACATCCTCTACTAATACAACATAAGCACTATTTCGTCTGCTAATAGTAAACAAACTCTCCTGTTTATAGTATAAAACGGGCACATTTTACCTGGTACAGTGATCACATTTTACTGTTTACAGCACAGTATGGGGATAATTTTATCTGGTATAGTTATCTCAGTAAGTAATCAACGAAAATCACTTGTGTAAGAATTTTATGGATATTCAGTTTTATACTACAAATTTGAGTAGCATGTGAAAAATTTAACTACAATTACAGACATGTGAGTGGATCAGTTGAGACAATTATGTTATCTATTCACATTATGTTAAAATTTTAAGAAATTAATGTATTCTAAAGAGAAGTACATTTTTAAAAAAACATAAAATGGTTGTATATTTTAAAAACTGTGTTTTACATATGCTTTTGATGAAAAGAAACATGGAATGTATGAAAACATTTTAAATGAACTGTAAAGGAGTCCGTATTTCATGCATGTCATAAAATACAAATAATAAAAATCACCAGCATTTGGAATATGACACAGGAGTAGTACAATGATTACATTAGTTAATATTTATCAACTATTTAGAATAGTGCTTTGCACATATAATGACTAATTATGTTGATAAAATAAATGCAGTAAAATCAGTAAGCTATAAATTCAGTAGAAGTAGGTTCAAATGGTGACTGCAACCCTTACTTGTGTACCCTTGGAAAAGTTACTTGGACTCTTTGACCCTCATATTATCATCTATAAAATGAGAATGACAATATCTAACCAATTCAGTAGGGGGTACATATATATTCTTTTAAATACTTAGTACAGTGCCAGGTGCATAATAAATGCTTGATAACCTTTAGATGTTAGGATACTATCATTGTGGGATGCCCACAATGTATATGTATGTATGTACATTATTATATATTTATCCATGTCTTCATTTAGCGTTAGGGTATTCAGTCATACCCCTAGATCGAGTGAATGTGTCCATCGGTTGGATCAGCATCAGCTAAGCAATGGCCTTGTATAATTTAGGGAGGTCTTGGAGCCACGTGACTACAAAATGGGAGGTGGTAGCTACAAAGCTTTTTCAGGAATGATTTCAGTGGGAAGAGTGTTAGACTAAGACTCATGAAACATGAGTTCTTAATCTCAGCTTAACTGTGTGTCTCCTCCTTAAGTCACTTCCTCACTGGATCTCAGTTTCAACATCTGCAAAACGTGTGGAGTTTGACACCAGTTTTGCCTCCTCACAGGGTTGTGGAGATGATCAAGCGAGATAATTAATGCATGCCTGCGAATTTCAAATGTCATGAAGCACAGTACTATGAAGGGTGAGTCATGCTGAGTAGTTATATGAACAAACCTAATAGCCAACATATCAAATGGCTCAACAACCTCTTTGCTAGGAAGTGCAGCTTAGGTGTGCATCTGGTGACCAGATGAAGTATAAACGGCATTAAAGGGTATTGAGCACAAGCATTCAAACATCTTTTCTTTTTTTTTTTTTTTTGGTTTTAAAAATCAGAAAGATCAGAAACTGTATATCCAGTAAAGCCTGCTGGTAAAACTGTGTTATGGACCAAACATAGTAATTTATACAAGAAAAAAAAAAAAAAAAGTCACTGAACTGAACAGTTGAGGTCCCTCTGGTGGTGGTATGTAAAAGGTCATCCAGCTTAACCAGTGCAGACATTTGCAGTCCAGATGAAATAGAACAATCCATGTGTTGCTTTTGATGAGAGAAAGAGGAAGAATAGATACTGACATGTATATGTTTGTGCCCATATTTTTTTCTCTCTTCATGCAAGTGATTACATACACATTTTTTTCTGTAAAGTGAAGGACTCTGATCAATACTTCAATTGATTACAAAGTAGGTTTTGAGAGAGTGATGGAAAATAATTATGTATTTGGCATCTTAACTGTAATATAACTTCCTAAACCTTAATCCTGTTTATATTCAGAAGGCAACTTCTAAAAGGGTCAAGGGGTGTGATAAAATTCCCACTGAATAATCCAATATTAACATTCAGTTGTGTACATTTCTGTGGTACAGGCTGAATGAAGGTCATTCTGCTGCCTATCACAATGTATTTTTTCTTTGTTTAATTTAAAAAATACTGATAAATTTTCACTTTTAGGTGAAAATGCTGCTTAAACTTTTATTTAATATGCTTAGTTTCAAGAATACAGACATTTCTGAAATACAGAAATATCTTAACTATAGCCATCTACATTTTACTGAAAATAATAAAATCTACACTATTCAATTCCATTGTAAATAAAGTCTTTGAATTTTCTAACCGGAACTTATTTTAATCTGAAAATGGACTGTAAAGGGGAAAGCCATCATTACATTAAACTGGAATTTACAATAAAATAGACTTCTCACATTTCAAAGATGTGCCTTAAAAATCTATCATCTGTAGTAAAGAAAGAATACTGAGAAAATTCTATGGTTATATGGATTCAGATGAGTTATAAATTCTTTTCCTGTTAAAAGATTGCTTCAAATTGCCCAACCATGAGTAATATAAATTCTAAGTTAAAAACTTAACTGAGCTACCACACAAAACATTAAAATCTCATTAAATGTTTAAATGAGATTTTAAAATGTATTTTTAAATCATTGCTACATATTTGAACTATATAAAATCCATAACTTCTGCTATTAACATACAAATAACAATCATAAAAATGGAAAATAAAGCAAAATCAAAAGAAGAGAGGAAAAAAGGCACTCGTACTCCCATTTTCAAATCGTTAACACTCTTAACGACTTTGAGAAATGGTTACTTCCATCCACTGATAATAGGAGGGTGAATTCTAGCCTTTGGAAACTCAGTGTGTATAAAGATCCAACTCTGGTATTTTTTGAAGATAGCATACAATAATTTATGTACATATTACCTAAAATTTTACAATCATCATATCAGATCCCGAGGGTTAACGTTACCATTTAGCTTTGAGACAAATGATTTGCTTCTATGGAATACTTTGAAAGAATTCAACTAACATCTACACAATATTTAAATGTTTGTTTGTTTATGGGAAGAGTACAACTCAGTATAGATCAAAATGGACTTATTTCTGACATTATTTCTTAGACTTGGGTGACATCATATCCTGCATAAATTAATGACTACTGGGATGTCCTTTTAATTGTCACAAAAGTTACTGGCAACCAAAACTATGACCAACCCACAATGAGCACGCAAAATCAGAACGTCCAAATTTACACGCTCAGCCATCTGCCTAGTTCTCTAAAACTTTGCTGCAGAGAAAATTGCCAGAAGTCACTTTAAAAGAGTTTGTGTATGTCAATTACAGCTGTTAAGAATCAAAAGCATGGAAGAGGGGCTTAAAGTTTATAGGCTATGCTGATTCCCAGTGAAATTTGCATTAGGTTAGGGAGAGGTAGTTTGAGCTGAGTTCCCGTTTTCATGTTATTCTGCAAGGACTTCTGAAGCTATCATCTTTCTTATCTTTTTGTTTTGTTTGCTCAATGTGTACTTTTGATATAAGGGGGAAGATGGATTGAACCACTAGTCCATATTTATTTTATTAGCCAAGAGACCCAGGGCAACCTGAAGATTTATTTATCAGTAACTCTTTATCCTTAAATTCATTCATTCATACGTGCATACATAGTCAGTTTTGAAAGCCTACTGTGCACTATGCCCACGTTGTAAATAGCCTAGTTGTTTTGACTTATATTATTGATTTATTTCCAATTAGGGAAAACCTGCCATTTCTTAAAGTTTCAAAAAATTACCCCTTTGGATGGTATGAGGCAGCATGGAACTATTTTTTTTCTCCCGAATTTACTCTGTTTTGCTTAAATCATCAGAGACAACTTTAACTTGGCATTTTTATGAGGCCTTTTCTAAATGTATTAACATTGTTGTCCTTCATCCTTTTTATTAAACTTATGTTTTGGAAAACCTTAAATTTTAACAACATCTACCAGAGATTTCACCCAGTACTTTTGAGCACAGATAAATGAGCATTCTAGAGGCAAAATTTCTGTTTAAGGGTAGCTTTTTCTAGAATAAGAATTTCACAGCGTGAATGGATTAATTCTAATTTAATCAAATAGTTGAAACTAAGTGTTCTTAACTGTGTTTCCCTTATGTATTGAAGTAAAATGTAAAATAAAAGTAAAGCAAAATTTAACCAACATATTTCATATTGAAAATGTCTAATAAAACATGTTGTGTATATATATATAAATATGTATATAAAATATATATGTATTAAATCTATATAAAATATATATAAAAATAAAACAAGCTCCATTAGGATCATGTCTTATCAAAGATAGTTTCTCGAACTTCCAGAAACCAGCAAAGTCAATTTCTAAAAGATTGAATGTGAGAGCTTAATAACTGACCTCTGTCCATTAGTAGAAGACCCACTAATGGGAAAATAGAGATGATTGGGTGATATTCTGTCATAAATAGGAAATCAATTCATGCTATAAGAATAAATGATAAGAAGAGAAAGACAAATATCATATGTTCTCATTTATATGTAAAATCTACAAAAATGACACAAATGAACTTAATTATAAAACAGAAACAGATTCACAGACACAGAAAATAAACTTATGGTTACCAAGGGGGGAAGGGGAGGAGGGACAAATAAGGAGTTCAGAATATGCAGTTACGCAAACTACTATATATAAAATAGACAAACAACAAGCTTTTGCTGTATAGCAGAGGGAACTGTATTCAATACCTTGTAATGGCCTATAATGAAAAATAATATGAAAAAGAATATATATATATATGCATATAACTGAATCACTATGCTGTACACCAGAAACTAACACAACATTGTAAATTAACTATACTTCAATAAAAAAGAATAAATGATAAATTAATTACTTGTTTATGTGTAAAAAATACACTTTGATCTAATTTATCTTTTTTTTCAGATGTTTGGCCTAAAATATGATTTTTTTGATAGATGTAAGATTCCCTTGCCCATGTTGATAGCTGCTCTGGGGTTCTTAAACTTCAGATAAAGATGCCCCTCAAGGTCAGGGAGCAAGGAGAGCTGGTTGGCTAGATGTTTCCTTTGCCACATTCTCCATGTCTATATTGAACCTAAAAGAACCCAAGTTTTAGTCATGCCCTCTTAAGTGGGGGGGATAATATTTTAAGTGGGCATTATAAGACTTTCTTTCACCAGTTATAATTCACTTACTCTGTGAATATTTAACTGTGTTGTTGCTTCATTTCTCCATGAGTCTCATGTACTTCTGTTCATCTTATGGCACGAAATATTGACTGCTCTTCATTACAGGCTATCTTTAAAAAAAAGTGTTTAGTAAACATCTTTGGATGATAGAGATACTCTCTCCCTCCAGTGCAAAAGCCAGACATGCTTACAGTCCAGTGTAATAAACATAATGCCTTCCTCTAGGCCAAAGGGAGCACATGCTTATGGATCAGTCTAAAGATTTCAGTTTCCTAAACTCAAATTTTCTGTCCTGCAGTGCAACCCACTGTGTGTGCAGACATCCATTTGGTCCATACATGTGGCTGCTGTGGAACCTGGGAGCCAGTGTAACAGACACCAACAAGCTGATCTCATGCTACTTCCTATGAGCCATGAGTCTCCTCTTCCGGAGATTTGTGCCTTATGCCAGTCTCCACGAAACTCTGTTGGACTAACTTGTGAGTAAGGTAATATAAGTAGGTGGCTTGTAACTAGGGTAACATATCAAATCCCAAATCCTTCATAGTTCTTGATGCATATGGCCTGGAAACCCAGGTAAGACTCCAAAGTGAAAAGATAAGATGACATAACTGCCTTTGAGAAGTTTGACCTATAAATTAATAGTCCAAGTTATACTGCAGGTGGGTTGTGGATGAAGTTATGAGGTCACAAAAGAGGTTTTATTTCTGCTGGCTTCCAGAAAGGATAATATGTAGTGGGTAGGCTCCACGTCTCATGTATGCTATTCATTCTTGTACTAAGGTGCATTGACTTTCGCCTTTAAAAAAGTATTCTTCTATTGTGGACTTATTTATCAATAATGGATTTAAAATTTTTCCAAATGCCTGGTCATGTTTTATGAAAATAAACTGTTTGTTCTAAGATAATTATGATGATAGTTCTAGATCTGATATTATATATGAAGATAGTTATATAATCATATATAATACACAATAATGTGATAAGATTTATCCTGATACTGACACATCCTTATTTTTATAAAATAAACACTATTTGCTCATGTTTTACTATACTTTTAATTTGTGTGTTCTCTTTGTGACTATTTTACCAAGAATTTCTACATAAATATTTACATTGGGAATTAGACATTGTAGCTTTTTTTTTTCGTTTAAACTTTCAAGGTTTTAGCATTGATTATTTTTGCTTAACAAGGATCTGGAATGTTATTATTTTTTTTATATGATTTATAGGTAGATAAACGTCATTGAATTGATCTGACTTTTTAATTTTTGATAGAATTCCCCAAGGAAAACATCTGTGCTTAATGCTTCTGAGGGGGTTGGTGAGGAAATGGGAAAAGGTTAATATTCAAGCTTTTCTCTAATTCTTTTTGGAAAATTTGTTTGATTAAGTTTGCTAACTGTTCTCGAGTCACTTGACACATTATATTTTTCTAGAAAACTACGTTTCATACAGATTTTTTATGTTTATTTAAAAGCTTAGCAAAAAAAGTATCTTATTAGTCTTATAATTTTTTTATATCTATGGATAGCTTCCCTTAAGGATTTTTGTTTGTGTCTTTTCAAAACTTTTCTTTCTTTAATTACTTTAGCTATTGGCTTACCTGTTTTATTACTCTTTTTTAAAAACAGGGTCTTTAGAACTTATTTATAAATTCTGGTATCTTCTAAAATATATATTTTTTCCTTTGTAAACTTTGTTCCCTTTGATTTGTATTTTTCTAACTAGTTGACTTGGATTATTATTCTATTTATTTTAATTAACATTTAGTATTAATGTAAGCATAAAAGCTCTACACATTTTTCTGAGTTTTGAAAACAGTCAGGAATACTACAGGATACAGTTATCACTCTCAAAATGTTACCTACATAATTTAATAAAAATACTGTATTTAAGAGAGTGGGATTAGAGAAAAGACCTTTGTAATTTTGTACTGTCAAGATACATAAAACTCAGATTATTTTTGGTAAAATTTTAATTACTTACTAGGTTTAGTTTTAGTTGAGCCATTAAACATATTCATTCTTACTGTCCATCCTTCTGTTATAGTTTTTACAATCATATTTCCATTTTTGAAGTTTGTTCTCCAGTAGATTTCTCAATAATGTCTCATAGTGATAATATTCTCTATATTCTTATTTGTTTAAAACTGTTATTGCTATTAAATTTGAGTAAGAGGAACAAAATTAATGTTACATTTTCTTTCCATGAGAATTCTATATATTTTAGTCTGAGCTATACAATAAAAATTTTCCCATAGACGTGATAATATTTTTGTCTTCACAATTTAATTCCAGAAATATTACTAGGTCTAAATCAATATCTGTCATCTGATTTACTCTAGCATACAATGTGACATCCATATTTTATATGTTTTTTGTTTAAAATTTTTAGCAAATATTTTGAATTATACCCTTGAGTTTTATTTTTGTTTGTTTGTTTTAAATTTTCCTTTATTTCAATTGTCTTTTCTGCAGTTTCTCAAAGTCGTGGTTTATCTCCTTGTGCTACCATTTTCAGTCTCATTTTTTTTGTTATTTTTATTTGAATATTTTTCTTTTATAACCTCTAGATCTCTCACCAAGTTTATCACAATCTGTATATTTATATTTTCATTTATTTATTTGATGGATGCTACTCATGCTTTAATATGCATTTCCATGTTTCATTTTCTTCCACTAAATTACTATTAATTCTTTGAGTTCTTCTATTTCTGCTTTGTGTACTGGGTAGGAATGATTGCTTTTTGAGGGATTTTCTTTGTTTTATTTTGGTAATCCGTGGTTTAAATTTGGTCATAAATTTCATTGACACCCTATAATTTTTCTTGCTGATGAAGGTTCTTTATAATTATTTTTTATCTTAGTTTCTTCCTTCCAACCCCACTCCTCTCCAAATTTTCTATGTAGTATCTTGATATAGATACTATATTGGCTTCTTTTTTGTTATTCACCATTGAAAGATATAGATTTCTTCAGCTATTCGCAGTAATGTGTATTTGGTTTAGTTTGTTGCTGGTAGTACTGTTCTTCTATAAATTAGGCTCTCCTCTAAATTAGCTAAGACTTTTCTTACAAAATAATAGTTTATATGTGTTCCTATAGTGTTTGTTATTCCCTAGCCATTGAAGACAGAGAATATGTTTTCTTCTTCTTTAGACATTACCATTTACACCATTGCAATAAGCAGAATGCTTCCTGCAAATATGGCCTGATGGTAATATTCTTTGTCCAGCCTGTTGTGGTAGATTTTACTCTGGAATCCCCAAGAACCATCCATCCCATTATTTTTGCTTTTCTGTACTCCCTTCGTCTTGAATCTGGGCTTACTTTGCTTTAACCAGTGAAATGAGGCAAAAGTTACAGTGTGACAATTCCAGGCTAAAGCATTAAGAAGGCCTGCCAGCTTTCACATTTGAGTTCTTGCAGTCTAACCCTCATGTCAGAGATATTGCTACCCTGAATCCATTGTTCTATGAGGAAGCCCAAAGAACCCTGTTAAGAGGCCCTGTTAAAAAAAAAAAAAAAGGCCATGGCAGCACCAATGGCAAGCCAGGAGAATGAGACCATTTTGGACTCTCCAACTATTAAGCATCTGACACCACCTAATAGAGAAGCCAATTCACCCCACATAATCATGAGAAATAATTAAGTATCATTTATGTGAGCTGTCATATTGTAGATTGGCTTATTTAGAGCCATACTGTAACAGAGAACCAAATCAGTTGCAGGGCACCTCTCCAGTCACTTCTCCTGCTATTAGAAACAATAAATATAGCTTTTGGACCTCAGTTCTGAGAGTTACTTTTGACAAGAATAATTTTTGTGTTCCACAGCTGCAACTGTTAGCTCCTTTCATTACGTGTTTGTCTTTTGGTGATATTTCCGCGCCGTTTCCCCCTGTGTAGCATCTTCCTATTCTGATTGCATCTCTGCTGATTTTAGCAGCTGTTACACCTACTTTAGAGCCCAGGGTTTTTTAAGAAACTTAAGTTGTGCTTTCTCATGCTGTTGTTGTTGTTGTTGTTGTTGTTGTTGTTGTTGTTGTTGTTGTTGTTGTTGTTACTTTTAGATTTTTTAAGAGATGGATAAAATTTTGCCTTTATGATTCCATGTTCAAACTGGAAATGAAAGACTGTCAACAGACAGGCTCTTAGAATGAATGAAGTTTCATTAAGCATTCTAGATTTTGTTTTAGTGGACATTTGTTGTTTATGTAATCATTGTTTGCTTCGTTTTTTTTTTTTCTGTGCTCACCTTTTATTTACTTATTTTTAAAGCGTACAGAAATGTATTCCGACCTCATTAGCTCAAATGCAAAACCAATTTAAGATTTTGAATATAGTGACAATTTGCAATTTTGTCTCATTGAGATATTAGAAACATTCAAAAGCTAGTGGGTAGCTTTGTTCAAATCATTTCCTCGATGATATAACTTTCTCCATCATTATCCATAAAATGTTATTTTACTTTGTGCAGTAATCTAAGGATAGAGGAGGGTCATGACCAAATTTGCATTTTAGGCAAGAAATCATTCTGGTATGTTTTTTCCCTGAGACTTGCCTGCTCCAAGTTAAGGTTGAATCTCAGAAGTATTCTTTTACCTATTTCTACCTCAGTCAAAAAAGAATTTCAGGGAGTCTTGAGAACATTCCAATGCCATCATAGAAATTTCTAAATGAAATCATGAAAGGATAATAACCAGCTTTTGGTAACAATGAAAGAAGACAGACAGAGACACAGATAGAGCCCAGCACTGAGGGAGAAATTAGAGGAAAATGCTAAGATACCACTTCATCTCTACCAATTATCAAAACAGGGGATAAAATACTTATTGAAATTGCAATTCCATTATTACTGAAACAGGCTAATGAATTATAGCAGATGTATTAGCCTGACATATGGACCCTTTAGAAAACTGCTTAGTTCCTTTGTCTTGTTATCAATTTTGTTAATAATGACGAAGAGTATAACCATGATAAACAACATTTTAAAAGTTTATTTAACACTAAATATTTGGTAGATAGTTTGGAGAATCTTGAGAGTGAAAAGATAATTATATTGATACATTCATCAACGTGCTTTCTTTGATAATCACAAAAACTCCATTGAGTGGGCAGGACAGCCCCAGCATCTGAAACTGAGGTACCAGAGACCCAGAGAATTAGGCAGAGGAGACCACATGTTTAATAACTTGAGGAGCATCCTCATCCCTAAACTGTCTTATGCATAATCCAGCTTTAGCATGTATTCATAAAATGTGTAAGAGAATGATATACAAATATTCACAGTCCATCATTTTTGACACAGGGCCCTAGAGGCAGATACATTTAGAGGCAGCAACTATACCCAGAAAATAGAGTGAATCACAAAGGTAAAAGATGAATATACATATATGCAATCATTTGTCCCAGTAACATCTGTGTTTCTACTGTGTTATTTCAGTTCACATTTACAAGCTGTACAGTTTTATTGAAACACGTGGTAAGGTGTTCTATAAGTGGAAATCTATGATAGAGATCTAACTATACATCATTTTAATTACACAGTCTGCTCCTAATATAGGAAACCTCAGTGTACCCCAATTATATCTTGTCGCATGCCTGACTGAGCTCAGATCTCATAGAATTTACCAAAACAATTGCTTGACCTGTTTAGTACCATTCAGTGGACCACAAAGGATGAAATGCTTTCTTGTCTAAAGCCATGGGTAAAGACTAAGGAAACTCTGAAAGAATACAGTCACATTATATAATATTTCTGATTTCCTTCTTCCAAGGACAATCAGTCTAGGCTGAGAAAAATACAAACTTACAGCAATAATAGGTAATTACATAGATAATGATGATATAGTTTAAAATCTAGCAAAAGCATATTAAATACTATTCATAAATACTAATTTCAACAGAACTGAAGGAGAGATCAGAGAAAGGGAGGTATTTCTGCCAAGCCTGAGAGCATGTTACATATAGACAAGGAATGGGATACACACTTCTCTTGCTTTCCATTTTTAGAGAGTATTTTTAAACAGTAAATCAAATTACATAGTCATTTTAAAATCAGAGATATATCCAAATTCCCAAGGATGCTAAGAGATGTAATGCAAGTGATGTGGAGAGGACATGAAATAGACACTCAGAAGTCAATTCATTTGGGTTTGGAACATTTTAAGACAAACACAATTTTAATTTTATTAGTGTAAATATAACAGATTTCTTCATTTCTCTAGAGACATTTATGCTTGATAAAAAAAAAAAAAAAGAGCCTTTTTAACAAATCCCCGAACCCTTTACCTCACCCCAGCTGTTAGGTGACTAGGGAACCAGCAATGCAGATTTTTGTTTGTATACACTAGTATAATTGTGTGGTAGCTTTATTTGTGTGCATTCCTGTAATAGTACAGTCTTAATGTATTTTACTTGATAAATTTTTATGCAGATCTTACTGCACATTTTTCGACCACATGTTGGAACATTTGTGCACAAAAATATTCCCATCTTTATGTTTGAAATTTATGGGAACACAATTAACATGAGAGGGGTCCAAAGGTATCAAGATAATTACATTTTTCTAATCTTACTAAACAAGATAAATTACCTGCAGGCCCTCTTATAAAAGATGAAATCTTCATAATAAGTGAATTAATCAAGCAGCAGCTTGCTACTGCACTTGCATTTATAACAGAAATGATTCAAAGACTTATTTTATGGGGAAATTAATGGAAACAGGCTTTTCATTCTTCTGCACCAATTGAAAACCTCAGCAACCAGCTGCCCACTTGTCAAGAAAACAGAAAGAAGCTGGAAACAAAGATAAATAAAAACACCTTTTTCCTGGCACTTTTGAAGAGAAAAAGGAGCTCTCATTTACAGCAGCCATCTGTTTGTTATTTAATATGGGTGAATTACATGCTGTAATGAGTTTGTTTCTGCATCACTCAGTGCAGTGGAACACAAGTTCACTCTCATAATGTGCAGCAGTTTTTAAAAGCTAATCATTTAATTGGACACAATCGTCAATGACAAATGGAGATGTAAAAACTCAGCCAGCTGTAGACTGAATATGTAATCATTGTGAAATCATATTATTTTACACGCTTGAAGACTTCTTAATAGTATCGGATGCTGGTCATCACTGCAGCCTGAAGAACTGAAGAAACATGGTGAAAAACAGCCTTTCAAAATGGCTTTAGATAATTGGTCCATATTAATGCCGGTGTGAGAACCACCATTGGACTTAGGGTATCTAAAATCTCTCTAAAGTGTTTATTATTCTCCGAATTTTTTTAAAATTTTTGTATATTTTTCAAATATCCCATGCTTTAGTAGGCAAAAGATCCTGTTCTGAGTTTTTTTTTTTTTTTAATCTGCTTTAGTAGAGACATCAACTGATTTGTTGTTTTTACACATGACGTCACATACAGATGAATGTGGACACCTGGGAGATGGTGTGCCAGTGGATTTTTTTTTTAAATCACATTCATACAAAAGCACAACTTCAGGAAACCAAACCTGAGTGTCTACACCTGCATGCATTACAGTCAGCATTTATACAATGCTGCCATAGTCTTTAACCCAGGAACAAAAATCTCTATGACAAAGAATTTTCCCTTTGGATTTTCAACAGAGGCACTGTGCTTATTAAAAAAATTCCACAGTAAGAGTCATCCTCCCATTTCTAGGCATCACAGAGAAATAAAAACAAAAATCAAGTTATTGATAGGCTATTTTTGTACTTAATGATATGCTTTGTGCAGGTTTTATAGGTTGTGTTATTGTTAAGGACATTAAAACAATATATATTTTCATCTCTAGTGTCCTTCTGAGAATGTTCAACTCAGTGGAAAGTTGGGCATATCAGTATTTAGTCATTTTGGATTAAAAGTCTCCTGGGCTATCTCTCTATTCCATTTAATCATAGACTTTTAAAACATATTTCAGAAAGAGAGGTCAGAGATAACCTCTGTTTCAGAAATCCCCTGCTATCTTATCTGCTCTAGAAAAATATTTCAATTATTATTATTCAATTTCAACAAAAACAAAAGAGTTCATGTCTTATATAACAATTCTTATCTCAAAATGTTACTTTTCGTTTATTGTGTGATGGTCTTTGCTCTAAATATGCTTATGATTGCATGGGTCCCCTTTTCTGTATTGAAAATCAAGATTTGTTCTCTGCCTATGCAAGACCCAAAAGAACAAATGCAATAATTTTGTTTGGTTTCTCCTTATGGCTCTTGGCAGCCTTTTAACATAATGACCCCTTAATAAAGAGTGTTTAAACAAACTTGTAGTCTGTTAAAGAGAGAGAAAGCAAGCTTTGAACTCTCTTAAAGAATAAACACATGGAAAAGGGGTGCATTGTAATGTTTTTCTTAAGTGTCACATTGCTGTTTAAACAGGAAATTCTTGACATCAAAAATGAAATTCAATACTAAAAATGTAATTCTACAATTGAAAAAAAATTCCCCATTAACAACCAAAAAAAAAGAAACACAGGTGTTTAAAGACAGAGCAGAAAAGCAAGTTGAACATACTAATCACGCCAGAAAATAAGGTAAAGATAAATGCCTTGTAAATTAAGCAAACAGCCCAAATATGCAGTTCAAGTATGAGTTGAAAGGAACCAAGTGTCACATTGTTTCTAATGAGTCATTACCAGGCAGGAAAGCTGAATAAATCAAGGTGAGAAATATAGGATCTGTGAAGAAATCAGAAGTCAGTCATAAATATAAATTCACACATATACAATTAGCTGGATAACTATTCTTGGGTGAGCCTGTCTAGTCACAATGTTTAAGTTGTATTCACTTGGACAAACCTATTCTGATATGAAGAAATAATGACACACTAGAGACTCCTCAAACCAGAGACCCATGTACTTGGACATTACTTGGTATGATGATGTGTTAAATGTAAATTATCCATAGGAGATACTGCCTCATTTTTTATTTTGCCTTGATTTACCCTCAGAACCACTACTAGCAATAAGGAGCAAAGAAGAATCCCAAGGGAAATTACTTTAAAAGGAGAAATGCCAGTTGATTCCCAAGTGCCCCTATGAGGAAGGAAAGGAGGATGATTGTTCTAGAACTTATGCTCTATAAGGTATATGTGATCACTAGCTACCCACAGCTGAAACCTTTCCATAGCTCCCCATGTCCATGCGAGTTTCTCCCATTTACAAAGACGTCTTACAATAAAACCCTTTGATACACTGCAAATTACATGTTGACTGCTCTTTACAGAAATATTTTACTTCAGCTCAATGGATTAGGAAGACATTGTAAAATTGTGATTCTACGGTGCTATAAAAAAGGCTTCCTTTTTCAAATTCTGGATTCTACCTCTCCAGAGCCACATTCATGTATCATCTCTTCTGTTGAGATCTTTTCCAGTGTCTCAGCTTATGGTAATTTTGCCCTACCCTAAATTTCTAGAGAACTTACTGTCTGCACTGTTTATGTGGAGTTACTAACTTATCTATGGACACAGTCTATATTGTCTGTGCTTTTTACATGGAAAGTGTTTAGTAAATGTTTGATTAAGATGGTCATTGAAAGTTTTTGGAGGATGAAGTTAAACACTACTTATAGGATATCTTAACTATATCTACCCATTGATTATAAGAGTGTCAATTAGGGTACAATGGTCATCTCAAATGTCATTTTTTCAAAAACTTCATGGACTTCTTCACAGTTCATTACTTCCCCACTGTGCTTCTATAGTGTGTTGTAAGCACACACTACTTATCCTATTATAATGTAGTTCTTTATCTAACTGTTAGAGTTTAACAGTTTGTCCTATTTACTTTTGAATTTTTAGTATTTTGCCCAGTGCATAGCACGCAGTAGTGATTAAGTGATTATTCATTGAATTGAATCCCCTAAAGGCAGAAAAATTGGTTATTATGTTTTGATTTCTAGTGTGTTGTACAGAGTCTAGTATATGGCAGATACTCAATAATATTTGCTGATTAAATGTTGAATGACTAGTTGGATGGATGATAAATGAAATGCGGCTGTTACAAAGATGTGGAAGAAACACCAAATACATATTAAATGTCATCATTTTTAATTTTTAGTATAATTTCAAATCTTGTCAACTAAAGGAAATCTACTTACAATGGCTAACTTTACACCTGAGGAAATTGAGGCCAACTTGGCAAGATCGCTTGTTCAAAGTCACCCAGCTAGATCATTCTGATTTCCAGGCAATGTGCAGTCTACATCACATGACCTTGAGTCCTTAATCCATGAGTCTTATCAAATGGTATGCTTTGAACTGAGTTGAGGAAATTAAAGGAAATAGGAAAAAGAGGTTCGCCAAAAGCCCCTCTAAAATAGAAGAGGCAATGCAGACAACAGTTCTTAAGTCCCAAGCACCTCTATAAAAATAGCAATAACATAAATATATCAGCTTCTTTATAATAACCAATATTCTCAAAGTTAAAATACACAGATTAAAATTATGCCAAAATCTATAAAATAATCATAATGAGAATTAAGTACAGTATTATAACCAGTTTGTGACATTTCTTTCATATTGAACAGTTGAATCGATAATTGAATTGAATCATGATAATAATGCAAAATTAAATTCATATTTTGAAAAAATCTTCTATATAAAGTAAGTAAAATTTAAGGCAACTTACTTTTCAAACATTTACCAAATGGTTACACTTTATTTTCTGCACCCTGGAAATAACTGAGTCCAATTTAACAGTTCATCAATTGATAGTGTAAGTAAAATGGGCAAAAAGTAAAGATAAAAAGAAAATAGTTAAATTAAAAGTAACACTATCAACAACAATTAAAAAACCACACACATAAAACCAAAACATACAGCACCCAATCCATGCACAAAAAGTCCTTAATTTTATTTTATATACCTTTCTAAATAGGCTCAATTAGCTGATTTCTTAACCCATAATAAATTACTAGTTAAAACATAAAGCAACTATTATGTTAAAGTCATAATCATAAAATAACAGTAACTGGAATAAAAAAGGTTTATATGAAACACATTTTGTGTAAAATCAGTCATATCAAAGGAGGAATTGAACACCTTACCACCAAAAAATGATCATGCCATTAGAATCACTGCACTATGGTACAAGTAATAATTTAAAAATATGTACTCTTCAGTTGCGAATTTCATTCCTCTGATGCTTTTCATGTGGCATGATTTTTCTGGTGGTTTTCAGTTTTTCCCAACCTTTTTAATATCATGGCTCTCAAGAAAGGTATCATTTTTTACAGAACATTGAAGGAGGTGGATAAGAACACTGAGGTCAGTGGCACTCCAGTAGTTCAAGGGTTTGAATATTTCAGTACCACTGTGACCCATCTGAAGCATTAATGTATCCTGAATCAGATAGTTCTGAAGTTATTTAGAAGAAAGTATTGCTATTTACTAATATCTTTAATGAAGACAAAATTAGCATGAGTTTCTTCTGCTATTTTGTACAACTCTGAAAAAAATAGTGCCACCAGTCATATATTTTGCATCTCGTTGCATAAAGAAATAAAATCATTTATACAGAGATTATTATAAATTTGAAAGCAAGACTGTGACTAATATTTTTGAATGAATATTGAAATTTTTGAATGAATGAATTCTCTTGTAGATATCAGAGATGATTTTCATTCTAATGTAGTAGTATTGAAGAATGCTACTGATTTTGAGTCTGGGATATTTAAAATGACACATCGGAAGTTAAAGGATTAAAAATTTTCAAAACCGAATTCTATACCAAGCTACGATCAGAGGAGAGTTCTCTACAGATGGACGTCTTTCACCTTTATTTGCCCCTTTATGAATGTACCTTCTGAAGCAACATAAGAACACTGGCATCCCTAAGGATGTGGGACTCATTATCATTGTGAATATGATAAACTTTAAAAATAGCAAAAATATTCCAAGGATCTCATAACGTATAAAGGTAGCTTTAGGGAAGAAAGAATGAGGTGGTTAGATAAAGAATATTCTATTCACAGTTACTCCTCAGGCCCCTCTGCAAAACAAAGGATAACATCTGTGTAAAAGCCCTGCTTCAACTTATTTATATTTTATTCCACACCTGAGTATAGTAATGTGTAATATTATTACTATATTTTTCTTGAAAAAATAGAAACAGAATGTATTCCTCCCTTGCCAGCTTAGTCTTATTCAATCTATATTTTATATAGCTCTAACAAGCACAAATAATATTTCTGCTAGATGTACAGTTTCTTTCCACTTGCCCAATCATTGCATTATAAATGAACTTCCAACAATTGCGCACCATTTTCCAGTCTCTTATTGTTTCACGTTTATAAAGAAATTTACATCTGTCAATCAGTAGACTCGAGATCCATGGAAAGTAAGGTAATTGACCATAGTTCCCACCTAAATTCAAGCAACCCTAGGGTAATAAGGATATTGTTCAGAGGGTAAGTTATTTCCTTTAACTGAGGAATTATAAAAGCATTTATCATAATGTCCAGATATTTTTCTTACTGATATTGTAACTCATCCATTTAACTGTCATGGAAGCCCCTGCATCTATGTTCCTAATGTAAGTGAATAGAAAATAACTGGGTGGCTACAATATCTGAGTTAAAACAAAAAATAAGCAAGACTAGGCATCATATATTTGCTGCAGACAACAAATGTCAAATAATTTCAGAATATACTGTTTAACTGACATAATGCATGTTTCTCTAAATGTCATTTTTCCTTTTTCTTTTCTTTTTCTACATTGTTCTGGACACAGGAAAGGTTTGTATATTCAAGCTGAAGAGCATAAAGAAGGACTGTTTAAGTGTGGAGATTCCTCAAAAGACTAGGAATAGACTTACCATATGACCCAGGAATCCCACTCCTGGGCTTGTATCCAGAAGGAAATCTACTTCAGGATGACACCTGCACCCCAACGTTCATAGCAGCACTATTTACAATAGCCAAAACATCGAAACAGCCTAAATGTCCATCAACAGGTGACTGGATAAAGAAGAGGTGGTATATTTATACAATGGAATACTACTCAGCCATAAAAACCGACAACATAATGCCATTTGCAGCAACATGGATGCTTCTGGAGAATGTCATTCTAAGTGAAGTAAGCCAGAAAGAGAAAGAAAAATACCATATGAGATCGCTCATATGTGGAATCTAAAAAACAAAAGCAAACAAACAAACAAAAACAAAGCGTAAATACAGGACAGAAATAGACTCACAGACAGAGAATACAGACTTGTGGCTACCAGGGGGGTGGAGGGTGGGAAGGGATAGACTGGGATTTCAAAATTGTAGAATAGATAAACAAGATTACACTGTATAGCACAGGGAAATATACACAAAATGTTATGATAACTCACAGAGAAAAAAATGTGACAATGAGTGTGTATATGTCCATGAATGACTGAAAAATTGTGCTGAACACTGGAATTTGACACAACATTGTAAAATGATTATAAATCAATAAAAAATGTTAAAAAAAAAGAAGGACTTTAACAAAATTACTCTTTTCTTTGAAAATTACGGAACACATGAGTAAATTATGATATATAAGTTTTCCTTTTTTGTCTCATTTCTTTAGTCCTTTCTAATTTAGGATTTCTAAGATTCAGGATTGATGCTGAAAATTACCTTATGTTTTCCAAAGTTCTATGTAGAATACAATAAACAAAAAGAAAAATATATCTATTTCTGTTTTATAAGTTTAATTTTCCTTTTCTACTCCCAACAAATAATTTATTGTTTTATTTCAAATTATCTCTTGAAAGAGTAACTCATATATTTAGAAAGAGAGAATTTTTTCAGTTGCCCTGACAGAAATTTAAATTCTCCAAAACTGGAAATTATAAATAAGAAATATTGCATATAGACAGATTATTATAAATAAAATAGGTAAAATGTCTACAAATAAAAGCAGCAAATCCATAGGAGGGTGTGAGATCCAAAGTCCAGCATTTGAAATGCATGACATTGGGCAAGTCATTTCCATCTGTAACATCGTGGTAATACTATACTTCAGGATGTTAGTGTTAGGGGTAAACAGCATGATATACACAATCATTTAAGCGTTTAATAATTTGTAACCTAAAACTTTGGATTGAGTACAGTTAGGTGGCTAAGAGCATAAGCTCACACTTGGGGTCACATCTTGGAAATATACCCTAAGGACTTTTGTGAGTACCAAATACACTAGCTTCTGTACAGTACAGTGGTATATTAAGTATTCAGTCTCCTCCCTGTATCAAAAAGTGAAGATA
Organism: Camelus dromedarius; assembly: GCF_036321535.1. Taxonomy (NCBI): domain Eukaryota; kingdom Metazoa; phylum Chordata; class Mammalia; order Artiodactyla; family Camelidae; genus Camelus; species Camelus dromedarius. Next base: position 30,533,688 of record NC_087448.1, read on the forward strand.
AACACTTGTGTTTTAAAATTTGACATTAAGAGATGTAAGGTTTTGGGCTTTTTATTTTTGGAAGTGACACTTTTCTAACCTGCCTTTTAACATTTTCTCTTTTGCTTAGATTTTAAATCACATAAAGCAAAATCTAGACTGTGAGTTACTTCACTAGGTGGTAAACTTACAGACAGAAACTGACTCTTATTGCAATAATTTCCCTAGAAACTGCTGGGATGTTTTCTGGAACATGGTAGGTACCCAAACTATGATTTTGAGATGAATGAATGAATAAATCTCTTTAATTCTGTAACACTTCTATTTATACTTCATTTATCTGTCTACTTAATCATTAATGAATTGCTATTAATTGAGCATCTATTATGTGCTTTGCTTTGTGTTGGAAGATGGAGATACATTGGTGGATGGCTTAGTCCCTTTCCTTAAGAAACATACTATCCAGGATGAGACAGTCAGAGCCAGACACACACACACACACAGAAGATGTGGAAAGTTGTTTCAGCAGAGGTACAATTTAAAGATCTAGATGGGGAAGAATATGGGGAATTGGTTGTGGAAACTGTTCCGGGGAGCTGACATTTGATTTCATATTGAAAAGAAGAAAATTAGTTCTCTGGGTAAGGAAGAGTTGCAGGGAGGACAGACTTCCAGGCACAGGGAGTTGCCTGTTCACAGGCAATGATTTTTGAGAGAGCATGGCTTAAAGTAGCTCAGTGTGGCTAATTTATCAATAGTTGAACAAGTTTTTAAGTCCCTTGTAAGCCATGTGTAAGCCACTGTTTAGTCTCCATAATTCAAGTGAATGAGGAATGCCTTAGTTCCTGCCAACTACTCTAATACCAGAGATCAGACGGCTTCTAACAACAGTTCCCAATGTTCTGGAGACTAGGAAGTCTGAGATCTTGGACCCAGTAGATTCAGTGTCTGGTGAGGGCCGGCTTCCTTGTAGATGGTTCCTTCTGGCTGTGCCCTCCCTTGGTGGAAGGGACAGGGATCTCCTCAGGGCTTCTTTTATAGGAATATTAATCCCACTTATGAGGTCTCTGCTCTCATGACCTGCTGACCCCCAAGTCCCCACCTCCTAATAGTATCACCTTGGGGTTTAAGATTTCAGTGTATGAATTTGGGAAAGACAAAAACATCCAGTCCATAACAGGGATCTAGTACAAGTTTTTACATAGAGGAGTGATTTTTTTAATTACATTATGCATATAGGGTGGGGCCTTCGTAAGTACTCTTGGTAATAATAAAAGCCTTGAAGAATTTAATCAAAAAATGTATAACAAAAAGCAAGAAACTAGACATGACATTCTTCTGTTTATTATTAAAATAAACAGAGCCCCTCAACCACCATCTTTTTCAGTGGTCTGTTATCAAAATAAAACAGCCAATGAAAAACAGACATTATTTTAAATGTTTTGGGCACCATGAAGATTATCTTATTATGTTCTATGTGATCGAAATTTTCCTTCCTTTTATGTATGATTTATTGTGTGTCAATATCCTATATTACTATAGTATATTATGTTGCACCGCAGAGAGGAAGGTCACAAAAGGATGAGTCCCATCCCTTGCAAATAGGCAGGGTAGATATTGTTATGAGAGCTTACTTTATTTAGCTGCTGTTTTCATTAAATACCAAAATTTCAATTAGATCCACTTCTTCATTATCTTTGTAGCAATACATAAACCTTTCTAAGAACAGTGACTAGATGAGTACAAATGATAAGATTAGGCTGCATGTCACCCTGAGAACTGCAATGCAGTTCCACTATTTGATTAAGAATTGTAATGACGTCTCTTATTTTTCGCCCTTCCGTTTCTAAATGTTTGTGACACTGTCTTGATCCTGGCAAAAACTAATGAAACATGATACAAATAACATTTTGTGCTGGATTATTTGAGTGAAAGTGAGGAAATATTAATTTCTAGCCAAAGCACATAAGTAGACCAAAAGTATGAATTGAAGGTAACTGGAGATCTTCAACATCTGTTAGTTTAGCGTCTTTTAGGATCTACCAGTTAGTAAGATCACATAGTTTTCCATCCAAATTAGGACACTTTTGAAGTGAAAGGGGTGCAGTTAATAATTATGTCAAGACAATAGGTTTAAACTGAGACTGCCCCAGGCAAACTGGAGTGTATGGTCATCCTGCCAAATGCATTTGTTTCTATACTATTATTCTCCTTTAATATCTAGAGTGACATACATAAGAATCTTGCTGAACTGAAATATGTCTGTGGCATTTTAAACAATCATTGAGACATATAAAACTATCTGAACATCACCAAGGATAAACATTTATGAGTGGTTAATGGCTAACAAACTCTCATCTTTGCAGTTTTGTCCATGTCAACATTGATAAAAGTCGATCTCTACCTTAGCAATGATTTTTCCTTAGCAGGCCTTTGTTAAGTATCAAAGAGTGTAGTCTTCTTTGGAAAGATCCCAGCCCTTGTGCTCTGGGAGCTGAAGCTCTTCATACTACCTTTCCTGGTTAAATAAATCCATCAGGAACAAATGCTGGTGTTCTTCCCCACTTGGAGTACATTCTTTTCTTCAGGAGTTACAAGTTCATCTTACTCTCATCAGAGTCCTTGCTAAACTACCAATCAAAGCAACTTGGAAGGAAATCTAAGGCCTGTCCTCTTAGAGTGGAGAACCCAGTCCCTGAAAGCTACCATAGTTACCAGCCATCCTAATGTCCAATCCCACCTCCTAACCCATGAACCCTTTCCCTTGTGTCTAATCCTAGTCCACTAAGAACAGAGTGTAGATGAGTGTGTTTATGTAGTTTAGTTTTGTTCTCTGAGGTAAGGGAGTCTCTTCTGCAGATTTTATGCTTATTTCCTGTGGTCATGGCTGAGGATACTGACCCTCCATTTTCTTATCATTTTCTGTTAGAACATGGAAACCCTGTTCTCACCAAGAGAGTCACAACAGAAAGATTCCACAGTTCTTTCAATAGTACAGTGCAACTACTATCAAATGAGTTAAATGGTTTTTATAAGCATGTCAAAAAAGTAATCATTTTTTAAAGGAGTTTCCAGGAAAAAAAAAAAGTTTTCAATTTCAAACATCAAGAAGACCACTCCATTTTAAGTTTAAGGCTATATTTTCTAATGCTATTTCAACATCTGGAAGGAATCCATTCTTTTTGCTCCAAATTCATTGAGATGATTTCCTTGTCATATTAAATGTTTATATCTAACAGAAACAGACTCAGAGACATAGAAAACAAACTTACAGTTACCAGGGGTGAAAGGGGGTGGAAAGGGATAAATTAGGAGTTCAAGATTTGCAGATACTAACTATTGTATATAAAATAGATACACAACAAATTTCTTCTGTATAGCACAGGGAACTATATTCAATATCTTGTAGCAACATATAATGAAAAGGAATATAAAGACAAACATATGTATGTATATGTATGACTGAAACATTATGCTGTACACCAGAAACTGACACATTGTAAATTGACTATAATTCAATAAAGAAAGTCCCCAAAATGTTAATGCCTACAACATACTCAAATGAAGCACTTTTTCAGATGAACATCTGAGTTCACTGAAGCCTTAATTATACCCAAGTAGTATTAGGGGTAGATATAGTTTCTCTTTATGAAATAATGAAAAAATATATAGTATCTTCAACTTTACTCTTTCCTCATGGCTGTGCTTCCATAGATGTATATTTAACACAGGTATCTATTATAATCTACTTTAGCATTTTGGTCCCCAGACCCTCGTCTTATTTTTAAACACAGTATATTGGACTTCCTGGTCCATGAGTTGGGCTCACAGTCTTTAAGTCCTGACAAGCTTCTGACTCTAAGCAACCACTGATTAACTCCTACCCCTACCATATACACACACACACAACCAGTTATCCAGTGATAACATCTCTGCCCATCTTTCTCATGATCTTGGTTCTCCACTAAATCTGTAAACTTCTGCTACGCGTATTTTGATGTTGTTGAGTCCTGTGCGAAGAAGACTTGTGAGAAAGGCAAATACCTCTATTTAGCTTGACTTTAGGGATGAAACTGAACGATAAAATGTGTAAGCTTGAATAATTTGCACTGTCTCTTTGAGTTACACACTTTTGATCTTTTTCTTATGTGAAAATTCAAATTTCCTCTATGCTATGTTTATGATTCTTACATTAAGATATCTTTTATTAGATTAATAAATTATTTTACAACAGAATTTGCTCATCTGAATTCTGTTAGAAGTATCCCCTATGTTGCCTTCTGCCCATGTATGCAAATTCACATTAAATTCTATAAATAGAGATTTTTAAGGACAGTCTACAATCATTCTGATTATTTTAAGTCCTGGGTCTATGCAAGTGTGCATATTTCAGAAATAAGCAATACAGGATGTTTTCATAAATGATTGGTTTCTATTATTGTATTTCTTAAGTTTCTTGTTAATCAAAAAAAACCCATTCAGCCTTTATGCCTTTATTAAAATACACTGCATCATTTTCTCATACTTCTCCTTTTTTGTCACCGTACGTTATGATATGAGTATGGATTTTGAATTTGTCTCCCCAGTTCTGCCTTTGGAGTCAAGTCATACATTTTATTTGTTAGAAGAAGAAAGTACCTAAGATTTTTGACTGACTAATATAATTACTCTTAAGAGCAGAGCAAAGCAGAAACCTAGTTTATTTTGATGTTTGCCAGCATGTCCAAAATGCCAACATGGAAGAAACTCAGAAGAAAAATGCTGGAATCTTTCAGATGTTAAAGGGAAATAGGATAACAAAAAGCACAAAAAAGACAGAAAAATCAATAGATGTGCTGATCTATTCACTTTTATTACTGAACTTCGGGGTTTTGAGCTGAATTTCAGCCATTTCATATGTCCCTAGATATAATGAAGGGATGATATAGACTCCAGTAAGTTATGGGGTTTATCTCATACATGTGAGCGCCTCATAACTTATTAGTGCCCGAAGCTATAATGAGTTATGTTACAGTTCTCATCCAGAGCCTCCAAAACTTGTAACTCACCAAAACCTTGGGCAATTTCATTTATTTAATGCCTTTTTAGTATTGGTTCTCTAATCCAGAATTTGTTAATTTTTTTTTTCATAGTTCCTGGGTAGTGTCCCCGGTGGTATGTTAAATTCAAAAGGTCATAAGTCCCTATATATTTTGCTGAAGTGAACATTCTCTGCCACAACATCTAAAGAATAATATTTGGGGGTGGCACACTAATACATCATGTCAAGCTGACATTTATATCATGAAGTTTACTGTTTTCTGGTGATATTGTTCATAATATAAGCCTTTGACTTGTTTGCAATCACAAGTTGGTAGGATATAGTGTTCTGTTAAGCATCTCTGGTGGTGGTTTGCAATGAATATGTGACTGCTCTACAAATTTTCTGAGATGTTTTGCCCTTTCATTTTGGTAGGAGTATAGAGAAGATGATAAAAAGCTCTATTCATCAAATGTTGTTTCTGTGGGAGTATCTTCGAATTTTCCTGGATTCTCTTTTCAGGTGGCCAGATGTGTATATATGTGGTTCATCTTTCTGAACAATAGCCCTGTAGAAAATTGCATTTGTTGGAACTGATTCCAAAACCCAAGTTGTATTAAAAGTGGGTTTTATTTTTTTTCTTTGGACATAGTAAAACAAGATTGCTTTTGGTTGAATTTGCCTCTCTGCTGTATTATGGCTTTTAGCAAGCTTTGCCGTAGAGTGAAACAGACAGAAAAGAATGGAGAAATTCATTAAATGCTAAAATGTATCCCTCTTGAAAAAGAAGTGTAAATTATTTTTATGAGAAACAAATTATTTAGCTTAATGAATAAAAGTGTTCTTGAAAGAATTCAACATTTTATCACTTACAGTCCTATAATGAAACCAACATTTTTAAGACCTAAAAACAGTAACTCCTTGATTAAATATATCTGTTTTGTTATTCCTATTTATGATTACCTGTCTGGTGGAAGCTACACATGAGATTCCAGCTATAATATACATTCACCACATGTAGAAATGGCTCCTGCCCACACTAGCTCCAATGTATATTCAACAATTAAAAAACAATTTTACATGAAGCTGGAAAAAAAGTATAATTCAAATGGCTTTCCTGCCTCGGAACAATATAACATAGTCTATTTCAAAGTCAAAAGTAACTATTGTTGGATTTTCTCCTTTACTGGAATTTCTATACAATTTCTCTCTTTCCTCTGAGTAATTGATAGATGATGGAATTTATATGTTAACATTTTTAAAGCACTTACATTGCTAATTCCAAAAGCAAAAGTCCATTAAAAAAAAAAAAAAGACCTAATTAAAATAAAGTAGTTGAAATCCCTGGAGAAAACTAGTTTTCCTCTTAAGAGCTCAGCTGCAATCAAGAAAAACAGATAAACATCCATGTCATAGAAATTGACAGATCTAAAATTGATTTCTTTAAAAGTTAAAGAAGTTTTATAATGGGGAGTATATTTGTAAATAAGCAGGAAAAATAAAACATTAGAGGTGCTTTCCCTCTCATCACAATTTCGTTATTTTCAGTTTTTATCTTTGTTTCTGAATTTTGGTAAATTCACATTAAGGAGTAATTCATTATATTATAAGTGCAATATAAAACTAAACAATTTAATGAGATGCTGGCGAACCCGAAAGAGAGATAAGGGAAGCATTATAAAGGCAAATGAACAAGGACACTCTCCAGTAAATGCTAAGAACCCAACTACAAGAGAAATAAGTTGTTTTCACAATAAGGCGGCAAGCGGTTTGATTCTTTTTCTTACCTCCTTTGTCCTCTTATCATTTAAAACAAGTAAACAAACAAACATATAGAAGCCAGCTGAATACTGGCTTGAACAAATATTTTTTCTAATGATTTTAAAAGCAAAATAAAATGAAGGAAAGGTTTTTTATTATTTTTAAGAAATGAAGTTAAAGTGGAATACGCCTTCACCTGGAAGTACATCTGAGAACAAATTCAGTCACTTAAATCATCTTCAAAGTCCAGTCAGTCCTGCATCTAGAGAGAGACATTTTATTTAATTTTTATTGAAGTATGGTTGATTTACATACTCAACCATACTTCAATAAAAATTAAATAAAACATACTCTCAGGTGTACAGAATAGTGATTCAGTACTGTTATAGATCATACTCCATTAAAAGTTATACCAAGATAATGACTATAAGGAAAATAGTTTATATGTGGATAAACTAAGAGTATTAGGCACACTTAATCTTTAGGGGGCAAAGCAGGGAAGGTAACAATAATCAGTTATAAAATATCTTCGAGATCTTAGATTATGTGGGCAATTCAGTCTTGTTTTCAGAGAGTATCTCACTCTAATTTGGAATAATGACTAATAGACATCACACAAAAAGTACATAGAGCAGGCTATAAATAGGAACAATTTATAAAGAAATATTTTTTAAAGAGTGTAAAGTGAAGTTATGAATAATTTTAGAATTGAGAGTGGTTAAACCTAGAATATTAAAACTAGAAGAGACCCAAAGAGGTTAATGTAACTTGGCAGAGGTTACAGATACTCTTCATAGCAGCAATGAGATTAGACTTCCTGTTACATTCCTATGATCTGTTTTGTCTTATACTTAGTATGAAAAAGACCCTATTTCTTCAACTGTTGCTCAACCAAAATTTTTCACGTTTTGTATTTATAGCTTACAGGTCACTAATTGAAAATTTATTCTGTATAGCACAGGGAACTATATTAAATATCTTGTAATAACCTTTAATGTAAAAAATAAGAAAACAAATATATATATGTATGTGCATGAGTGGGACATTGTGTTGTACATGAGAAGTGGACACACTATAACTGACTATACTTCAATTTTAAAAGAAAGAAAATTTAGTATCTAAGCCATGTGTATGTGTGTGCATGTATATTTGTGCATAAAAATCATCAAGGAATGTCTTGAATCTTATATCCAAATTTGCCTCATTTCTTCAGTCTAAAAGTAAGGCTGATCATTGTGCCAACATAAGCCTATTACTTATTATTATTAGTAGTAGTAGTAGTGCTGGTAGTGCTGGTAGTAGTACACAAAGCTAAGCTTTTTTTACTGGGAGACTTGTTTTAAGCTGCTATAGGATATTACCTAGGGTACAGACTAACTCTTTTATTCTTGGTGAACATACATGCCATTTCTTTCAATTACCTTGTATTTCTATATACTTTATACTAGTCTTACTTAGAAACTTTGATACTTGTAATAGGGAAACAAAAAGTAGTTGGGAAAATACATCCATTCCGATATATAGATCCTTCTTGTCATGTCTCCACAACCAAACTGAAGAAGCAGTGATATATCTTAAACATACTATTTTGCCAAGAAGCTGTCCCAGCTGTTGCAAATATCTTAGATTTGAAGAGAGGATAACTGTACAGATGGGTCTACAAGAATGCTGGAACTTTTATGCCATTCCTATCATAGGCTAATGCCTTAGTCCCTTCGGCTATAGTAACATAAATACCATAAACTGGTTGGCTTATAAACACAGAGATGTATTTCTCTCAATTCTGGAGGCTGGAAATCTGAGATTAGGGTGACAACACGGTTGGGTGAGGGCCCTTTTCCAGGCTGGAGACTTCTTGTTTTCACATGGTGGAGGGGGCAACTTAGCTCTCTGAGATCTCTTCTATAAGAACACTAATCCCTTTCATGAGGATTGAAGCCTTATGACCTTGGTACCTCCCAAAGTCCCCACCTCCTAATACCATCACCTTGACCATTAGGTTTCAACATATGAATGTGGGGGTGAGGCAGTGGGGTGGAGTGGGGAGCACAAACATTAGTCCATGTTTAAAGAATGGAGATCTTCAAATAACTGAATTCTTTATGGTATCTTCATTACACGCACGCACACATGCATGCACGCGCACACACACACACGTATTTAGAGGTAGATATTTTGTCTTGGTCTTTTCATAGACTTTATTGCTTAAGGAAGTTTAGGTTCACAGCAAAATTGAGAGGAAGGTAGAGAGATTATTCATGTTCCTTCTGTCCCTACACATACATAGCCTTCCTTATTATGAAAATCCCTCACCACTGTGTAATAGGGAAGAACAAATCTGACTCCATATTCGAGCTGTTCCTTTAGCTCTAACCCTGTGCTCTATTTCCTGTGCTTAGTCATGCTGGTTCTGCATCTTTTGTAAAAGAATGTTGCCTAGAAAGAAAGAAAGCCTGAAATATACAGGAGAGCCCATTCTCAAGTCTCTGCCCTTTTAGGGTGTAAAACTTTTCCATTCATAGAGAGATAAAAAGTTGCAGAACAGAGAATAACATTTGTCTTGTTGGAGGTTTACAGGAATATCATGACCTGATCTACATGGACAGCTGTGAGGACAAAATATTCTGACACCAAGAAGTTTGCAACAATCAACCATTCCCTTCTACCCTTTTTAATATAAAACGAAACTGAATTCTGACTTGGGTAAGATGGTTCTCCAGGACATTCGTCTGCCATCTTGTCAATGTGTTGGCTTTCTGAATAAAGTCATTATTCTTGCACCAACACCTGGTCTCCCAATTTATTGGTCTCTTGTGCAGCGAGAAGAATGAGTTTGAACTTGGTAATGAGAGTGGTGCACTTGCTACAACTGAGGAAACTATGTTGATGTGTCATAATCACCTAAAGTTCATAGTTTACAATAGGGTTCACATTTGGTGTTATGTATTCTATGGCTTTGAACAAATGTGTAATGACAGGTATCCACCATTACAGTATCACACAGACTAGTTTCACTGCCCTAAAAATCCTCCGTCTCTACCTCTTCATCTCCCTCCCTGCTAATCCATGGCAACCACTAATCTTTTCAGTCACCATAGTTTTGACTTCTCCAGAATGTAATATAGTTGAAACCATACAGTTTAAAGCCTTTTCATACTGGCCTCTCACTTGATAATATTTATTTTCCATCATGTCTTTGTGTGGCTTGATAGCTCATTTGTTTTTAATGCTAAAAATATTCCATTGTTTGGGTGCACCACAGTTTATTTGCCCATTCTCCTATAACTTGGTTGCCTCCAATTTTGGCAATCATGAATAAAACTGCTATAAACATCCATGTGCAGGTTTCTGAATGGACATGCTTTCAACTTCTGTGCATAAATACTAGGAAACACAATTGCTGGATCATGTGATAAAACTATGTTTAGTTTTGAAAGAAACTGTCAAATGCCTTCCAAAGTGACTGTACCATATTGTAGTCCCACCAACAATGAAGAAGGTTCCTGATACTTCACATCCTTGCCAACATTTACTATGGCTGTCGTTCCAGATTTTGGCCATTCTCATAAGTGTATAGTGATATCTTATTATTTTAATTTGCATTTCCAAGTGACATATGATGCAGAGCATCTTTCCATCTGTATATCTTTTTTAGTGAGGTGTCCTATTAAGGTATTTTGCCCATTTTTCAATCAGATTGTTTTTTCTTATTGTTGAGTTTCAGGGTTCTTTGTATATTTTGTAGAACAGTCCTTTTTTTCAGATGTGTATTTTGCAAATGTTTTCCCCAAAATTGTGGCACATTTTTATTCTCTTGACATGTGTCTCTCACAGAACAGAACTTTTTAATTTTAATGAAGTCCAGCATATTTCTTTCTTTCATGGATCATGCCTTTGGTGTTGTACCTTACAAAGTCATCACCAAACTCAAGGTCATCTAGATTTTTTTAGACATTATCTTCCAGGAGTTTCATACTTTTATGTTTTATATTTAGATTTGTGAGCTGTTTAGAGTTAACTTTTGAAGAGTCTGTGTCTAGATTAATTCTATATACATGTGTTTGTAGATCTGCTTTTTTGGGGGATGTACAATTGTTACAGCTCCATCTGAAAAGTTTACCTTATCTCTATCATATTCCCTTTGCTTCTTTGTCAAAAGTCAGTTGACTATATTTATGTGAGTCTAATTCTGGGCTCTACTCTGTTCCATTGATCTATTGACCAATACCACACTGTGTTGATTATTGTCACTTTATAGGAAGTGTTCAAGTTCAATAATATTAGTCATCCAACTTTGTTTTTCTTCTTAGATATTGTGTTGGATCTTCTGGGTCTTTTGACTCTCTGTATAAATTTTAGAATTAGTTCACTGATATGCACAAAATAATTTGCTTACATGATGGATCAAGCTGGAAAGAATAAACATCTTGACAATATTGAGTCTTCCTATTCACGAACATGTAATATTCTCTCCATTTATTTCATTATTCTTTGGTTTCCTTCATCAGAGTATTGTAGTTTTCTTCATATAGATCTAGTATATATTTTGTTAGATTTATATCTGATTATTTTATTTTTAAAGATGTTAATGTTTTTAATTTCAAATTCTACTTGTTCATTGTTGGTATATAGGAATGCAATTAGCTTTTTTTATATTAACCTTGTAGTTTGCAGTCTTGCTGTAATTGTTAATTTGTCCCAGGAGTATTTTTGTTGTTGTTGATTCTTTCAGATTTTCCATATAAGTGATCATGTCATCTGTGAGCAAAGACACTTGTATGTCTTCCTTCCCATTCTGTATACCTTTTCTTCTTCTTCTTCTTTTTCTTTTATTGTATTAGCTAGAACTTTAAGTATGTTATTGGAAAGTGTTGGTGAGAGGGGACATCCTTGCCTTGCTCCTGATCTTAGTGGGAAAGTTCTAAGATTCTCATTAAGTATAATACTATCTATAAAATCTTTAGATTGCTGAGAGTTTCTAACCATGAATAGGTGTTGATTTTTATTAAATGCTTCTCCTGCATCTATTGATATAATCACATTTTCTTATTCAGCCTATTGATGAGATGGACTATACTACTGATTTTTTGAATAGTGAACTAGCCTTGCATGCCTTAGATAAATCTCACTTGGTTGTGGTGTCAGTAGGTGTTTTCAAAAGCAGATAATAGTTCATGAACATATAGTCCCATTTGTGTGACAAGTAGAGGAAAAAGCTGTTGCTAAATGAGTATCAATAAGTTACGTGTACGCATGAGTGTGTGCATGCAGAGAGAGAGAGAGAAAAAGACACAGAGAGGGAGAGAGAAAGCGTGGAAATAGGATTCAAAAATCCTCTTATGAAATAACCCATATTGACCATAAACATATTCTTGAGAAGACTGTATGTCCAATGGTCAAGAATAAGGTCTCAAAAGCCAAGTCACCTGGTTTCAAATCCTATTTCAAACAATCACAAGCAATCTGACCTTGTTCAAGATTCTTAGCCTCTTTGTGTTTTTGTTTTCTCAGCCATCAATAGGAATGATGATGAAAATAATACTTCCTTCTTCCTAAATTTACTGAAATAAAAGGGTTAATACAGATAAAGGATGTGAGAAAGCATCTGACACTTAGTCACCCATGTTTAGTATCCAAACATATGGATAAAGCAGTCAGTAAAAAGGCATTCAGTTCCCTCAAGATATTTATGAATTACAGATGGAATATGTACAAGAAGTGACAGGTTAAGAGGTAACAAACCTCTGTTCTTAGGTCTGAATTTTCTCATTCTTTGTAACTTATTGTAACAATCTTGAGTTCTCCAAAACGATAGGCTTCACAAATATCTTCCAATCTGTCCTGTTAGTCTTACTCATACTTCTTTGACTTTTCTAAGGTATTTCCCATCATTTTTCATTCATCTCAAAGATTCTCACTTTTAGATGGATCCTGTCAAAAACAAGCATACTTCCTTGGAAAATAAATTATGTTTCAAATATTATGAATAATAACCAATGTGCACACAGATGCACATACTGGTATTTGAAAACAGATTAAGCACAAATATTTGGAAGAAAATCTTTTTTCACCTATTAACTAGTAGTAATAAAAGTGTTTCTTTAATATATCCAGCCTAGCAATGAAAAGGTTTTGCAGATGCTTTATTGTACAATTGGCATGCTTTTTAGGTTACTAATGAAATGGTGCCCTGGTGCAGCAGATTCTAAGTAAAATAAATTGATCCATACACCTCACAATGTCACTAGAGATTCTAGGTTCTTGTCTCGCACGGGAAAGAATCCAAGTGCGAAGTGTAGTAAAGTGAAAGCAAGTTTATTTAGAGAGATACACACTCCATAGACAGCGTGTGGGCTGTCTCACTTAGAAGGGAGAGTGGCTTAGGAGATACACATTCCATAGGTAGAATGAGGGCCATCTCAAAAGGCAAGAGGGAGAGAAGCCATGAGGTGTGAGGCTGTTTAGTTTAAGGTAAAAGCAGACACACCCTCCCTAGACAGAGCATGGGCTGTCTCAGGAGGCAAGAGAGAGAGAGCAGCCATGAGGTGAGGAGCTGTTAGTTTTTATGGGTTCAGTAATTTCACATGCTAACGAGTAGGAAGATTATTCCAACTATTTTGGGGGAGGAATGGGGATCTCCAGGAAATGGGCCTCTGCCCACATTTTGACCTTTTATGGTCAGCCTAGGAATTGTCATGGCACCTGTGGGTGTGCTGTGAAGCTCAAGGCACTGGAAGTCAAATCTTCCGTGATCTTGGTTCCAATCAGTTTGTCCTCAATTGGTGTGTCATTCTTTCAGTGGTTGTGCCCTGCCCCTTCCCTTCTGTCTCAACAGTAGTCCTCATAAGGTGAGTGGGAGGGTTACCAGTGACTTTCTGTGGGAGATGAGCCCTGCCTGTTGACTTCTCATCCTTTCTATAGAACTATAGGTAAAGTAATTTTTAATAAAAGGATTTTTGGTTAGTCTTTTGTTTGAGAAAACAAAAACTTTTCTTTCTCTTGTTTCTTTCTGCACAGTATTTTGTTTCTTTCTGCACAAGATGTCTTTTTACTTACCTGTTTTTATGGTAGTTGTATTGTAAATTATGCATAGTGCAACATATAAGAGCTTATAAATGAGTTTATGCGTATGTATCTCACAAAGTAATATTCTTCCTTCATTAATGTCGAAGAGTTTTAGATAATTTAAAAAATACTTTTGATACGAGATTATTATTTTAGTCTTCACTTTTCCCCCATACATAAGATGAAAAAACTGCCCCAAACCCACCAATCGGTATATCAGACCTATTGAGACAATTTTAACATACTTAATGATAGCTTTTGTTCCCCTATTTGATACAAATGGGGTGCGCTATCGCCTGCTTTAGAAAGGACACTTCACGTGATACTATTTCCCTATAATCATAGCTTAATGTCGCCTGCTTTAAAAGGACACTTCACGTGATACTATTTCCCTATAATCATGGCTTAATGCATCAGCAAGGACTTAGATCTTCATGTTTCTGCTGTTTAAACTCAGCTACACTTTGGGGGGTCATTTATTTTTCTAGGAAAAATATTTTTGGAGTCCTAATTTAATCATAAGGTATGAGGAGAACAAAAATTTGGACACCTTTCTCTGCTAAAGTTTATGTCATTTTTGTGACTGGTGTAGAGTGGTCCTTTGTTTTTTGAAGGTCAGGTGACAATTACACTAACTATAAACATTCATTCTATTTCACTGCTAAGTGATTTCTACTTTAAATTGCTTCTAAATCTTTTCTCACCCACCTTAAATCCAATATTTATTTTAACCTTGAGCTGCCTAAGACCTTTAATAGGAAGCTTCAAAGCATTTTTAAAAATCGTATCCTTTTTAAATCTTTCTCATTTGAATGCAAGTGCCTTGAAAGCTCAAACAGTGTTGGTTGTTCTTATTGAAGTTTATAATGCTTTAGATATTCAAATCAGCTCTATGTCTTCCATTTGTTATGCAAATCTTTAAACTTTATATACTGCATGGTTTATCTACATTAATACAGCTTTCACTAACAGGTCTTACCAGAGCAGACATATACTCTAAAGGTGCACATTTTTAGTGTCTCAAATTACCATAAAATCATAAAAATAGTGTGTATTGCTTTACTCTAATCTGACTCAGTTTTATGTGGTTGTTGAAAGCCCTTTTAAATTCCATTCTATGTCTGGAGGTCTGTGTATAAAACTGATTCAGAAAAAGCAAAGTGAAGACACCTGCTGGCTTATAGCACAAATACTAAAATATCTCAGAGCCTGCTGAAAGGAGAATTGGAACAATATGTCATTACTGAAGGCTCACTTGCAAGTTCTAATGTATTATAATGAAAACAGTATGACAAACCTAATGAGACAGTGAAGATTTGGGTAATTGTTCCTACAATGTATGGTAACTTTTCCAGCCGTTATTGGCAAACATAAAACCTAATGAGATTTTATTAATTTAAATGCAGTACATCTGCAAAACATTTCCTTCCTTGCATTCTCCTCTGATAGTCTCTCCTTTCCTCATGGACTCCATCTTTTTAAGTTAATTGTTCTGGATAGTACACTCTCCAAACAAAACACTTGACATAAATTACAATCAAACTTTTTTAAAATTTATTTTTGTATACCTTGAACTGAAGCAGAATATCACGTGCACACTTGGGACAATAATTCGTACAACATTTAATACAGAGCATGGCATTTGCAATTATAATAAAAAACTATTTTTGCCAGAGTCTTTTAAGTGTCCTTTTAAAGCTCTAGAAATGCCATTATTTTCTTAGTTCATGAAGGGAAGAAATTAATTTCCTGTTATTTTCCGCCATATGTTTTAAATTGTCAAAAGATGATGAAAAGTAAACAAACGGGAGTGTTCTGCCCATTCACTGTCTCTTAACCAACCATCAGTGTTAAGTTTTAAAGTATTAAATATGATTGCCTACTTCCATGAAGACTAAATTTAAATTTCCTAGATATCTTTACATATGCAGCACTCTTTGTTTCTATTTAAAAATGAAAATGTTTTCATCAGAGAGGGTTTTAAAAATAGCACTGTTGTAGACATTAAAAAAAAGAGAATGAAGAGAATGCTAATTTGCTATCTTTAATTCTTGCCCATTTTCAGCTTAATTCATTTTGCTCAGTGTCTTTTTCAAGCTACACTGTCACAAACAGACGATGGGTGATATCTTGACTTTGTAGTGTTAGGTGAAAGAACATTTCTTGATGAAAGCACCGGTAACACATTGCCAGCTCATGGTAGAGAAAGCAATAGAGCTGTCAAGAAGTTCAAAAATTATATTGTCTCTGCTAGAATAACTGGAAAGAGATCATATTCACTTTCCCCCTGAGTTTTGCAGGTCATTTTGGATTTACAGTACAGCATTTTATTACAGTCTGAGAACTTTATAAAAAACTTAGTTGTCAAGTTCATTGTGGGCAAATGTGTTTCCATGCCAGCAGATATGGTTGGATCAAACTGTATTTAACTATTCCTCTGTGATTTTTCTAAGTTCTGGTTATGACAAAAAATTTAGTTAAGCACAGGGCTATTTGTCCTCTTTTAGATTTTAAACGAGTACATTTTTCATATTATAATTGGAATAGAGTTGAAGTGGTCAATAACTTTCTGATGACCTTTTGAAGGTTTGAGTCAAGACTTTTTTGAAAAGATGAGATTTACACAAAATAACAAATATTTGGATAATGTGATTAGAGTAGCATGTTCTTAAATTTACCATGTGTTCTAAAAATATTGCTTGTTCTTGTTTTCTGTCTCTTCCAAATATGAATATGGCTTGGGAGAAGCATTTCCCACAAGAAATTACAAAACAACTTCTACCACAGGAGAATGTAAACATAGTCTCTCTCCCTTGTTGATTTTATGAGAGGCTATTCAGTATTTAATTAGTATACTATTTAGGTAAGTAAATGATTTTATTAACGTAACTTAGAGTATTTTGATATAGCCTGATCTGATGGCTTTCCTTATCTTGTTATAGTATTTCAGAGAGGTATATGTTTTTTTGTAAAACACAGCACAGGAAAATAAAATTGAATGACCAAGTATCTGAATTTCTATTGCCAAACATATCTTTAATACTGAGATATTGAAATACTTCTGATGGAATTATTATTAAAGGATGAGATCTCTGGTTCAGTTCTCTAAACTCTGTGTTACATTATTATCTGTTGTTGCTTTTCCATTTACTCTGCATTTTTTTAAGGTCAGACACTATCACGCATTTAATCTTGGCTATTCTCCTCAAAAAGCATAGGGTGCAGTGAGAACAGACATGTAAAATGTGTAATCACAGAATTATGAAACGTAATAAAATCTGCAGATTCCTATGGTTTAATTGCTTTATAACAAAAATAAATGTTCTTCATTCTAACTTTGCATTACCAATTTATATAGGTTTTGGAAAGATTTTCTATCCAGTTCAGTGTAACTCACACGCACACACACACACACACACACAAAATGAATACACACAATGAACACACACACACACAATGAATACACTTAGGTTGGGTGAATCATTTGGTTCTCTGGTGACAACAGTTAATTGAGGTGAGTTGTGAATTCCTGAGTTCACCATTTTCCCTACTTTACTTAGAGACAGTAATTCTTTTCACTACAAACTAAAATACAATGGATATATAGAAAAATTACCATTTTTGATATTGCTTTACATTTCCCATGAGGATAGTTTTAGGAGCTCAGTCTCAACTCTCATATGTATATTTCATCTAATCTTTGCATTTTCAGTGTAATTGAGAGAGAAAATTTTTGTAAGACTGATCTTGATATGAATCCTGTATGCTACTTAATAGCTATGGAAATTTTCACAAGTCATTTAAATTTTCTGATCCCTAGTTTACCTACCTATAAAATGGTGATAAAATGGAGATAATGATGAATACTTTGGAGAATAATTAAGAACATTATGTGATATAATGTATGGACATGCAGACAGCAAACCATGACACAAATTAGAGTCTAAATAAACACTGCTCCCTTCTCTCATTTTAAACATCTTTTTGCTTAATTATAACTTTAATATTAAGTTAACACAACTAAATTTCCCGCTCTTCCCATGAACATAGAAACAGATACTGTGACCGTGTGTCATTTCCTTGCCAGTTTCAACAACCCTTGCTCTCTATAAACTGAATAAAATGTATTTAATAAAGTGTTACTTTCTTTTACGACAAGAACACTCATAAATAAATTCAGTAAAAGCTCATTTTTTTTCATTCTCATCCTCTGACTGTCATGCAATTCTTGTTTCTGCTCTTCTTCCCTGAGACAAAGCTGCAATGCTAAATGCACGATGGTGAAGCATTGTCTTTGAAAAAAAAATAAAGCAGCAGTGAAGCAGACTGCCAACGGACAAAGTAAATTTCCTCCTTAGCTGCATTTTTAATGGGAATGAGATAGTTACATTATTTTTCTAAGGAGAGAGTAAGATTTTACGTTTTGGAAACTGATAAAAGACACAGTAAGCAGTGGCGTATCAAGAATGGGGTGGGAGAAAGCAGTCTCCCTAGTACAAGCAATAAGAGAGTGCATTGTCAATAGAAAATTTAAAAGCAATAATAACCCCCACCAAGTGTTACCTATATTTTATCATAACCATACTTTAGTAATTATAAACAATTTCAGTGATAAACTCTTCAATCTGGGCATACACTATGCCACTTAAAGATGGTTGCAATTACATAATCTCAAAATATGGATGTAGAAAGTATTTTTTAATCTATAGTTAGAACAATGAGAGTAGTCAGTGACCTATAGTGTTAACTGTGGTAGAAGTCAGATGACCTTAACCACAAAAATTACTTAGGTCCATGCAGCATAGTTTATAGCGAAAAATAGCAAATAAGTTTAAAAAAAAAATCATGTGAATCATGCTAATAAATCATACTAATACAATATAGGTAAATTAGTTTGCTCTGGGCACATATTTTAGGTTCAATTTTTGCTAATGTTTATGTTCTTGATAGCATAGCAGGCATTATAGTGTTACACTTAACAAAAATGTATCTACTTTCTTCAGTAACAGAGGATCACATGGTTCAAGGAAGACTTCACAAAACATGCTGGGAGAGAGCTGGATTTTTTTTGTCCATTTGCCATGTGACATCATTTCTAATTCATATGCCATTTTATAGCAGTTGAAAAATGTGTAATAAATTCATAGATTAAATACCACTCCAACTAAGAATAATCAATCAAAAATGACAGCTGATTGATTTCTTTTGTAAATGAGAATATACTTATTGTTTAATTGATTTCAATATGCTCAAAAGGTGATTTGAAAGTCATATATTCAAAAGAATATTGCTGCTGTTTTAGTGGGAATTTGATAAGTTCAAAAATGGGACTCATTGACTGACTTAAGATCTTTTTTCCCTGTCAAGACAAAGAAATTTATAACCTAGTCACTCATGTTGAACTCACTGTGAATGCAGATAATCAGAAAAAAAATTAGCTCATAAAGAGAAGCCTCAAGTTTTTAATTTTATCAACAGTTTCTTCCCAGTTACTTTAGAGCTTGAGTCAAACTATTTCTTTTGAGTAAAATGTAGAATGCCTCCTATATCATGAAGAAAAATTACGACCTCCCTTGAGTACTATGATTACCGAACCTAGATACCGTAACAGTCAAGAAACAGATGGTGTCACAATACTGGAACATTTTTAAATAAACATTAATACAAGTCAGAATAAAATTCTTATTAAGAATATAGTTTTAATCATGTTAACAGTTGTTGATTTTGCTACTTAAAACTATTTCACAGATCCTGGAAAGGGACAAAAAACAATTAGTACAGAATCTGATGAATGTACGATATTAACTATATTATTTACAATAAAGTCATCTCCTGGAAAGAAAAAAAGAGTTGTATTTTGGTTTCATGAGACATGGTCTATAAATGCGTTTAACTGCTTTCATGATATTTGAGTAGGCTTATTACATCCATCTACTCATTTTCTCATTCTAAAATATGTGTGTTAGTTTATATGGCAGCCTAACACATAAACTGCACATGACAGATTTTTTTTTTCCTGACTTGGTAATCTTAAATGTTTAATTGACCATTTAAAAACATAGGTCATTTCTATAGTGAACTAAGCTAAGGCATTATGGTTAAAGATGTATTTTTAATAGCCAGCTTTCAATGTCTTTGAAGGTGAATTTCCAGATAATAACATACTATACATGTAGACAAAAATTGTGTTAAATATATTTCTTATTCTGATAGTGATTTAAGGTTGATGTTGAGGTAGAGAAAGAGAAGGATTTACAAATGTTTTATTCTTACTGGGTTTGATTTTCACAAATTACTAACTTTGGTTGTCTTTTTAGCATAGATTTGCAGGACAGAAATGCATACTCCTTCATACCTAATCTTCTATCTTGAGATCCAGTAAAAACACTAGCATATGGCATGTTAGAATACAGTAGGAGGAAAATGGACTGTGGAGTTAGATATGGTTTAAAAATCTAACTTCCACGTTTGCCTCTATATGTTCTTTGACAGTATATTTCTTAACTTCTCTAACCTTGTTTCCCTGGTGATAAAAGGGGGCTAATTACACATTTTGCCCCCAATTTTGTAAGAATTAAATGAGTTATAGTACATGGCTTGTTTAATGTGTCTTCAGCATTTCAAGTAATATTAATTCTTTCTTCCTTCCCTTTCCTTGTTATTAAGCATTTAATACAATATGATCTTTCTTAACTTTGCAAAATAAAATTTTAATTTATAATCTTGAAGATCACTGTCTCTATCTCAAGCAGACACCCCTCTCTTTCCACATCTTCAGTCCTTCGAATTTTGTCCACTGCATGATCATCTTTTGAGCAATGCCTCTCAACTATGGCTCAGAGATTTTACTGATTCCTGTATTCTGATGTCTAGTAAATTTTTTCCATATGTTAAACATAGAATTTTAGGCATTAAAAAGATTTTAGACATGATAAAATGAGAGCTTATTTGTTGTTGAAAAGGAAATGGGCTGAAGTGATGGGCTTCAAAATCATGCAACGAGTGAATGGCAGATCTTACATTTTAGTTGCTTCATACCATTGCTTCATATCGATATAACATATAGATGTCAGTGTATCAATATAACATACAGATGTATAACATATAGAAGTTAATATGTTTTTTCCCCCCAAGTAATATGCCCCAGTGTGAAAGAATCATGCCAAGAAAATTGTCATTTAAGATTTTGGATTCTAAGTTATGCAGAAGAGTTGTCTACCTGACATGGTAATCCCACCTATCATTTAAATAATGGTCTAAGGTAACAGTTATGATGTAAATAGATGATTTTAGTTTTGAAAAGAAGTCTGAGATCATAATATTTCAGAATTCTACTAGTGATGCTCTTTCTAGTGCTCCCTCCTCTCCTCCAAGGGGAATATTCATTACTTTGTCAATTTAATATAAATTGGAATATTTTATTATAAAATAAACACATGTTCACTGTATTAAAAATAAATAAATGTACAAACACACATACATTTGAACCATTCAAAATACATCTATTTTCTAACTGAAAATGCAGTTGGAGAATCAAAACTTTCTCCTAACATGAAATATGAGTTTACAATATGCTTTTCAGTGTCTATAATATTTCATTTCATTTCATGTATTATTATATGTAAGTATCAAATTATACATTATACATACATATTGTATGTACATATTTTGATTATGTAAATTACATATTGAATTTTTAGGCATAAATTATGCAAAACTCTAGGCCATCCTAATCTACAGTCTTCACCGAAATTAACAGTTAGCTTTATTTGCCTTAACAAGTAATTATTAAGCATCTGACTTCTAGCCATAGCATAAATAAATAAATAAATAAAATTTACCCAGTGGTTTACAGAACGATTTCTCCAAATTGATAGTATCTATCCTTTAGCTCCCTGTTCACATATACACCAATTAATGGCTTGCCAACATTTATTTCTCATAGTAGATTTCCTAACAGAACACAGTAGGAAAGGTTAGTGATTGTATTTTTTAAAATCAAAATAGAAAGTAAAATAGTCAATTTTAGTCTTATATATATTTTTCACTGAATTATCCAGTCTAATTTCATTCCTCTATTGAAATATCCAAATAAATGTACTTTTGTCACTTGGATTTTGTTTGTTGTCTAAAGTTTGTAAAGAGTGTAGTATTATCAGTGATACTCAGAAGTATGTTGACCCAGAGTCATGGAGAAATTGACACATGAGCAACCTCAGTGGTTGATCCCCAGTCAGCTCTACAGCTGAAGAGAAGCTAATTTGTTTTCAGTTAACTCAGGTGATTGTAAAATTCTTTCATATATAAAGTAAAATGTCTGCTTTTTAACCTTTTCCTACTTGCCCAATTGTCTCACATTTAGTTGATGTAATTGTACTTCATTATTTACAATCTACCTCTTCAAATCTAAGAAGGCAACTTATTTTGTGAGCTAAGAATTTGGTCAAGCCCAAGCCTTAGTGTTTGGTTTAAATATCTCCAATTCCTTCAGTAATTTTGGAATTATAAGGTTTTCAGGACTTTTGTCATTCCATTTGGCTTTTTCTATACTCAATTAACCTTAATCATATGCTATATTTTAGGTGACAGTTGTTTCACTGAAATAGAGTTAGCCAGGGCTCTCTTTTAGAAGTATTTTGATGGTCTCTGAAGCATAGCATGATAAGATACATAGCCAGGATATAGGATAGATGTATTTAAAGAAAAATTCAAAATCACTTCCTTTTAAAAGATTATTGTGATAGGATTCAGACACTGCTTAAAATGACAGATTCTTCATTAAAATTATCAGCAATTCTTAGCTAATATTCTCTAGATCAGATATGAATAATGTATAATAATATAAATATGCAAAAATTAAAAGAAAAAAATTAATTCTCTCTCTAGTCAATTGCTGTTAATTCTGAATAGATTAATCTTAATTTTTTTTTTTAAATTTTGCCCCAAAGAGCTTGGCTCTCCAAAGCAGTAACTCCTCTGGCATCAGACACTGTGAAAACCATCTTTGTACTGCCTGCTAGATTAACAACATTTAATTCAATCACATGACTAATCAGACAGGAGTTTTAGAATTGTCTTTTGACTTGGCCAAATCTTTGCTGAATTTTTTTTAAATCAATGATCAATGATTTTTCTGTTCTAACATCTATCCTTCCTATAAATTATTAAAATAAAATTAATGATGTAACTTTTAACTCTTATCTGTGAGTGTACTTTCAGCTGTCAGAAAAAATAAGATTTGACAAGATCCCCTACCCCTGTAACATAACTGAATTATCATATAGCCAAAGATTTTAAGAAACTTTGCCTGCCAATAATTTTGAAACTGAATTATCCCTCCATCCCACCAGAAAAATTACAGAAGAAAAGTCTGTTTCAATAATAACAAATTGAACATATGCACTGAAATGAAAAAAAGACACTAGAAGCATATTTTTGGAAACTTAAGTCACAAATAGTGTATGTAATTGCCAAGGTTCAGACCCTTAAGCTAGTAAGTGGCAGAACTGAAATTCAATCCAGATTTCATTAGTCCTAAAGTCCATATTTTTTCCTTTTTGTTTTTATTTTTATTTTATTTTTGTAAATATATATGTATATATTTTATTGAAGTATAAGTCAGTTTACAATGTTGTGTCATTTTCTGGTGCACAGCACAATGCTTCAGTCATACATATACATATATTCGTTTTCTTACTCTTTTTAACTACAAGTTACTACAAGATATTGAATATAGTTCCCTGTGCTATACAGAAAAAACTTGTTGTTTATCTATTTTATATACATATATATATATATATATATATATATATATATATATATATATATATATATATGTTAGTATCTGCAAATCTCGAACTCCCAATTTATCCCTTCCCACCCACTTTCCCCTCTGGTGACCATAAATTTGTTTTCTATGTCTGTGAGTCTATTTCTGTTTTATAAATAAGTTTATCTTTTTTTGTTTTTTAGATTCCACATATAAGTGACATCATATGATATTTTTCTTTTTCTTTCTGGCTTACTTCACTTAGAATGACAATCTCCAGATCCATCCATGTTGCTGCAAATGCATTATTTTATTATTTTCTATGGCTGAGTAGTATTCCATTATATAAATATACCACAACTTCTTTATCCAGTCATCTGTTGATGGACATTTAGGTTGTTTCCATGTCTTGGTTATTGTAAATAGTGCTTCTATGAATATTGAGGTGCATGTATCTTTTTGAATTAAGGTTTCCTCTGGATATATGCCCAAGAGTGGGATTACTGGATCATATGGTAAGTCTATTTTTAGTCTTTTGAGGAATCTCCATACTATTTTCCATGTCAGCTGCACCAAACTGCATTCCCACCAACAGTGTAGGAGGGTTCCCTTTTCTTCACACCCTCTCCAGCATTTATCATTTGTGGCTAAAGTTCATATTTTTTCACTGATACTTCATTACAAAAATTTGGAGTCTTACGATGAGAAGAAAACAGATAGTATTGTCAAAAGAATCAAATCTGAATGTGATCAACGAAGAGTCATATATCTAGCTAGCTCACTATCCATTTAGAGAAAATAATAGGGATAGTGGGAACTTGAAAGTGATTCTACAGCTGTGCAATGAGAAAATGAGTGACATGACAATGATCGGGCTACTTTTAAAACTAAATTGCAAGGAATAGAAAGTGGAAAGAGGGGTAAATGTACACATTAAAAGAGATGTAAGAGTATCAACTGATTGCATTGTATGGGCTTAATAGGAACAAACAATTCAAAAAATAGGCAATTAGGGAAATCTAGGAAATGAACTCGATAGCTGATGATAGTAAATAAATTGTTGCTTATATTCCAAAGGTTTGGTAATACTGAGTTTATGTTTTAAGGAATGATTCTATATCTCTCAGTGATACACATGAAAGATTTGCTGATAAATTTGCTTGGAATTTTATTTAAAATGTCCTGTGTGCCTTGGCAGGTGGTTAATTGTGTACGATCTAGATGAAGGAAGATTGGCAGTAGGTGATGAAGACATGAAAAACCTTTTTGCCATTCTTTCTACTTTATTGTGATGAAAAACTTCCTTAATGAGTTAATAACTTTTTAAAGTACCTTTATTTCTAGAAACACTGAAAAGCTATTTATGTATATTTTTTCTAAAACGATATCAATAAATATCAATATACCAGAGGAGGCCATTATCTTACTAGGTAACATTTACAATTTATTGAATAATACCAATGCTTCTTAAGTCACATTCTATTTCTACCACATTCTTTATGTTTTGGTAACATACAATCAAAAGTATAAAGGCAGTGTCAAAGCCATTTTTAATCAATGAGGATATTTCCTTTAATAGGGATTTAATATCGGAGACATAAAGTCATAGTCTTTTTGGGTTTGGCGGGGGTGTCAGGTAGTCTGTCTACATTTTCTATTATATAGAACTAACGTCAACACAGAGGAAAGGATGTTCATGCTGTCACAGGGCGTATACTTAGACTACATCTGAACATTATTTTTCAGGAAGGATTGTTCAATGATTTGATCACTTGTCAGAAGCGTCTCACTGAAGGATCATGTAAAACCTTCAGCGTTCTTTTCTCTTCCATCTGGAAAATAAAGAACAAAGACCCCATTCTTCAGTGTCATGTATTGAAACCCAGGCATTTTATAGAAATCCTTCTGAATATCAGGAATTGTATTGAATTTGCTCTACCTTTTTCCTACTGCCTTAATTTCCATTACCAATTTTGTTATTGTTACTCTCCATAGGCTTAACCCGATTTGCTCAGATTTTGGAGGGAATTGTTATATAATTGTGTGGTAAGAAACTTTAAAAAGAGCTCTGCAACCAAGTTACATGGCAGACAAGGCTGATGAATATGTTGTGGAGAATGTTTTTAAGCAGATGGTATCCACAGTGGTATATCTACAATTTCCCCTAAAATTGCCTTCTGTCATTGAATGAGCCATACTGTAGCTGAAAGTGAAATCTCAAAAAATACTACCTCTGAAAGAGATGTCACAGTATGATAACTGCTCCCACCTCACAGGAATGTTGGGTAAACAAATGAGATAATGGATGCGAAAATTTCTTGAGCATTTCAGGAGCAAGGTGCGAAAAGAGTCCAACATCTTATTATCTTGCTCTAATTTGGGAGATGTGTATGATTTTATACAGCAATATATCTATATATGATTAATTATAGAATATGAAAGAAAATTTACTTTCTATATTCTACAAACTTCACTGCCATTCTATACATCTCGAAGTTTCCATATGAATAATCCATGAATACATTTTTGTGCTGATTGCTTCATTTTTATATGTGTATATATATTTTTTTCTGATGGAGAAGAAGCTACGAATAATTGCATAGACTCAGAAGATATCCCCATTTTTGACAACTAGGATTTGGAGATTCAGATCCAACTCTTCCTTTTCTAACCCATCATTACAAAGGCCCAAATATGTGTGTTTTTTAAATTGAGAAATAATATTTGAATACAATTAGGTATATACTATTAGCCCAAACACTTGAAACTTAACATGCAAAATTAGGCTTCTTTTGAATGAAATAAATAAAAAGGTTACCTGAATTCATATGTAATTTTATAAAGTATAAGTTTGGGCCAATGGTTATATCTATAGCAAATTATACTATGTTTAACAATCCAGAACTCTAATGAAGATTTTAAGAGCTAAATTCTTAATTTAGGCCAAATAATAAAAGATGAAATATCTTACTTTTTCTCCACAACTCTGTCCTCACCGAAGCCAATCTTTAAACTTTTTAAACTTTTTTTCTCTTTTTGTAGAAACTTCTCACTTCAATTGAGTTCTGTATTCTTATCACCTCCCTTCAAAAATTCTTTAAAAAAGACATATATGAAACTTTATCACAGTGACACAAATTATTGATGAAAACTTTCTTAGGGAGATTCGCACATTAAAAGGGATCAAAAACTTAAACTTGTTGCCCTGGATCAGTGGTTAGCATTTGCACAGTCTGATTACAATTTAATCACTACATGGGGTGAGATATTTGGTGTAGAGGCAAAAACTAATGCTTCTTGAGATCTATGGCTGTTTTGTCTTTTGAGATTTAATTCTTACTAAATTTTTTCTGTATTTGCAGATTGCGATAGTTCAGTAAGTTCCCACAAAAATGATGATAGGACAAAATGCAGCGTATCAACTTGAAATGTCAGAATACCATGTTTAGTGATGAGGTCATAAAAGCTTCCAGACAGGGGCAAAAACATTTTATTTGATTTATATTTAAAATATGTAGAATGGTACCGAATTGCTCAATAGTATCGAAAATTTGCAACATATGTTACCTTAAAATTCAGAAAGAAAATTATTTCAGATTTCCAGTTCCATTTCCAGAAAGCTAAGCCATTAAGTAAAATGGTAGTATTTTCAAACATATAAAGCAAGAAGAAAATTTTCCATAACCTTTCTCACAAAAATAGAATTTTGCACCCTGTCAGGTAGAGGCCCCTGTAGGACATATTCTTACCAAGATGATGAGTGAAAAATCCAGGTTGGGGTAATTACCTAGGGCCTAGATTCTTTTTTCAAACATTTTGCCTTGACTTTTATTCTCCCACCTATAAGACTAGTCTATTGTGTTTATACTTGCATCTGTCTCTGCCCGTATGAAGGAGGAGGGAAAAAAAAGCTTCCTGCCTGCCTCTGTTCCATTGCTATTTAAAAGAAGGTGGGAAAAAATCCTTAGAACTAAACTGGAAATAAAATGTCCATGATCCCCAGAGTCTCCCTTTTTGCTTTTGAGATGATTTTCCTGTTTCAATCCGAGGACTTCATATTTTCCTTATTCATACTTTAGTGGAAAGAGTGAATTTGCAGGGATAGAGGACAGTAGGCAAGATCATACTAAATTTGGATACTTATGAAAAGCAAATTTGCAAGGACATGATCTAGATGCCCAGAGTGGGGAAAAAAGCAGTGCTTTAGATCAGAGCTAACTGGGTTCTTAATAAGTCAGTGAAATCTACCCAACCCAACCAAACTAAACAAAACAAATAAAATCATGTCAAAACCAGAAGCCAGGCTTTAGGCACAGAAAACAGGACAGTTGCCCTATTTACTATACCAAAGGAAATTGTTCAATTTGCCCCAGCTTGTTCAATTTCTGAAGGTAAGGAAATACGGAATTTTTTTCCCTTTTCTTTCTGCTTTTCAGATGACAACTTTCATATTTCCTAGGAACAATAGTGTTTCTTATTGTTGTGTAATCCATTGATATCTGTACATATTTTACACTAATTTGTTTAAATACTTTCATATCCTGACCTAATGCAATTAACAGTTTTATTTTGGCCACTTACTGATACCACGATTACCATTGCTTCATACCTCTTCTGTACAAATACAGGCACTTTCATGATTTTTAAAGTGTAAAATCAACATTCAAATAGGATTCTCTTTATTTAAATAGACTTATTAGAAATTTAAAACAGATGAAGATGGTTTCAATGAAATGAATAAATAATTAAGGCAAATCTGTATACTTGTCAGGAATTCCATATTAAGAATCAGGTGAGGGGAGACAGTCTTCTGACAGACCTGTCATTTTTTTTTAGTTAAAGGTAATGTTAATTTTTTTTTTTTAAATCTTGATGTTCTTTTCAAGTTTACTTGATCAAACCAGAAGCCAAAAAAAAAGCTGCCAGATAACTTACACAGGTAATAATCAGAACCTTTAATCACAGATAAAAAGAGCCATTCAATTCTATGTATTGCAAAAATCATCAGCTGGTTGGGAAGGCAGGTTTTTGTACCTCCAGCAGTTTTAATCATTGATCAGATTGTGATATAAAATAACAGATTGCATTTTACAAACTGGTCACTAGCAATGCCTCGTCAGCAGACCTAGACAATAATCCCTGAGTGTTGGAAGACCGCAGCCGTTAATAACCTGGCTTGTTAGTTGAAAGCTGGCAAAGTCTCAAGCATTTAAGAGGATTACTGCTATAAACCATATTAATTTTTTTTCTTCACATTCAAGTCCATGGTGATGAAGAGCTTCTGTAATAGAAATAGTGAAGTCAAAACACACAACCAAACCCCGTGCAATTCCTTTTTTTGTTTAGTGACTGATTTTACAAGAGGAATAAAAATGTCAGGCTTCATGGTACTAAGTTGGAATATTAAATTTTGGATGAAATAGTTTTTAATTGCAAATCCTGCAAAATAAAATAAGACATTATTGTAGAGAAGCTTGCCAAAAGGCTTTATTTCTAATACGGCTTGTTCAAACAGACTTTTTGAAAATTAGCTTCTCTCCCACTTACTATAGAAAGAATTAGGCAAAAAGCCCAATAAAATCAAGGCGTCCAACTTTTGACCTCAAAGAAATGTATCAATCTTGTATTAGAGGCAGCAGAGTTTAAAAGTATAAATTCGGTTTAAGATCTGACTTTATCACCTCGGGCTATCTGCAAGGTCTTGAGTAAATTATACAGCCTCTCTGTGACTCAGTTTCCTCACCTGTAAAGGAGATAGTAATATCACCTCATTCTAAGGACTCTAATAAAGACTATACGATTTAATATTTTGACAGTTCCTAAAACAATACGTGGTATATAAAAATGCAATGTACAGTTTGTAAAATTAAAAAATAATACTATAACTTAGTGAATATCTGAGATATAATACGATCAATAATTTTTACTACATTTGGCCTTTGGCAATAGAATACGAAGTCTAAATTAGAAAATAGTGGTTCAATCAAAAATATTCAAGCAGCTGATGTTTAGAGATATAGCTGATATACAGAGGTATATAAATCTGAATATGTCTACCTCTGAAATTTTTGTACTAGAAATAATTTCCATCTAGGTAGTTATATTAATTTCATTAGTCAGAATTTTTGAGGATGTGTGTTCAACAAATAGGAAACCTTTCAAGGAGAATATTAGATATTGTACTCAATATTAAGGCTTTGTTGAATAGAACATCATTTTGTGAAGACTCAAGCTCTTGAAGGACCAGAATACTAGAGCTTCTTTCCTTTTAAGAAGCTTCAGAAATGCCACAGGAACTTGCTAAAAATGCAGCCTTGGGGCTTCTAACTCTGGTGCTATGTCATTGAGTCCTTTAATCTGCATTTTAACAAAAGACAGTGTGTTTTGGAAGTTCTCTTGAGAACACATTTTTGAGAAACAATTTACAGTTGAGCATTGCTGCTATAGAAAGTGTTAGTAATTTTGCTAAATTTATATCAAACCTACAAAATACCATGTGATTTAAACAAATCCGTAGTATCATAGTACCCTTTGTCTCCTTTTTAAAGAGAAGATTTAGTAATGTTAGTAGTTAAAGGGGGGAAAAAAAGACAAGAAACACTGATTGTTAATGTTTTCTGGTAATTTATATTTTAACCTCATTATTATTAAACTTTTTGCTGAAAGAAGAGCTAAGATATGATGGGATTAAATGTTTTACTAAATACATGACAAGGGAAGACTCAATATAGTATTTTACTCAACCTAATGAAAATCTTGATTCACAAAAACCATTCTACCTTATCATTAGTCATTAGTACTGTTGCATTTGAATAAGATGATTATGATTGTGCCCCCACATAGCTATTTTTTAGTTACTAAAGAAAATTCGATCATGCTTCTTTATTTATTGGGAGCTGGTATACTTTTATACACAGTATTAAAAAGAACCAGTGCCTGGTTGCCCCGCCATTCAGGGGAATGAAATTGACAAGGGGCCAGAAGGTGGACAATGAAAGAGGTAACATGGAACATGTGGTGTTATACTAGGTTTTGTTCCTGTTAAAAATGGTTCAAATGCATATGTATCTGTATTCTTAAGTTATTTTATACTTGTGGCTCTTTTTAACAAAATGTTTATTTGTTTGGAAGATAATCTAAACATTAAGCAATCAATACAGCAACCATCAATACCTGAAAGGCTGACTAGTGTATCTGACAAAGAGACACCCGAGAGACGAGACCTGGGCTCGCTATGTTTTTCACCAACTTATTCAGTGAACTTACTAAAGTCATGTTAGCTCTTTGAAGATATTTCCTCAATAATACAAAAGGAAAGTTAATTTTTAAGATTTTTTTCACCTTTGTGAGACTTAGTGTCCCAATTCTTTGTGGCAGCTGCCATCAATCAAAGGCATTCAATCACTATAGAGACAGTCAGCTTCTGGGGACATGACCAGCCAGCTCTCCATAGTTCAAATTCATATCATACTCAATTTAATTAGCTTGACAAAATTTAAATAATACCTGTTGACACTTTTGAGTGCTTACTGTGCCTCAGTGTGCCTTGTAGTATTGTAATTCATCTTCATAACAACCTTAAGAAAAGTTATTGTTATCTTTCCTGGTTTTTTTAAGATCAGTTGGTTGAGTCTCTGAGAGAGAAAATAATCTGTTCAAGGTTTCACAGGTCATAATTGACAGGGCCTAGATCTCAAGCCCATTCTCTTTGACAAATGAGGAGCTCCTTGCCCTGCACATCTTTTCCATCAAGCTGTTCCTGAGCTCAGTTCTTTTACAATAAACCACTGACCTAGTAAGTAAAATGTTTTTTTTCTGAGTTCTTTGAGCTGCTCCAGCAAATCAGTCAAACCTGAGGAGGGGCTCACTGGAATCCCTGCTCTATAGCAGGTCGGTCAGAAAGCACAGGCCACAACCTGGAATTGCAACTGGTGTCTGAAGTAGGGCTGGGGTTGGGGGTGGACCTGTGGCCCTGAGCCCTTGACCTGTGGAGTCTGAGGCTGTCTCCAGAGAGATGGAGTCAGAGTTTAGTTGAATTGTAGGACACCCCTGGTGTCAGAGACTTGTTTGGTGTGGGGAAACCCCTTCCACATTCTATAATTGGTGACCGAATCTTCAATGATAATATAATTGAAAAGTCAATTTATAATTAAGAGTTTATAATTTTTAAGTAAAGTTGACACCCTGAAACTCTTTTGATGTTGGTAGCCTCTTTAGCACCCACTAATTTTACTTTTTATTTATGTATTTGTTTTATTTATTGATATCAACCAGTTGACAGACACAAAAAGACTGGTAGGGTCTATCATTGTGATCCAGCCAATTTTTTGGCAAATCTGATGACAAGTGGTTCACTAAATTTTGAGGCAGCCAGTGCAATTATGTATACATCTCTAATTGTTAGAAGTATCTGTTTTATACTGACCAAGTTCTGTTACCTATACCAATCCTGCTTTTATAATATAGATGCATGCACTTAGTATTTATAAAAGGCAGTATAGACCGGCTACAAACTTCAGAAAGTGCTTGTCTACAATATGTTACATGTTTTTTATTCCAAAATTGGAATAATTATGAATATATTATTATATTTGAAAATTATGCTGCTTATGTACATAATAGTTTATTTTTTCATGTAATATTGTTTTCCTTGTTTCTTTGTCCTTTTTTCCCCAGCATGCTGGTATTCTAATAAAGTACATTTTTGTAAAATTATTTCAACTCTACCCTGCCGATGGATTCTTATTTCTGGCAATACAAGGTAGTACTGAAAAGAATCTGAATGTTGAAGTCAGAAATGTGGGATGAAATCCTTGATTCTGTCACTTACTAACTGTGACTAGGGCAGGTTAGTTAATTCACTACACCTTTGTTTCTTCATTTGTAAATTATGAGTAATACTCAACTCAAAGTAACACTGACTTGTGTATTTGTTCATAATATACGCATAGAATCTCAATCAGTGTTCTTATATAGGGGTCATTCATTTCTTGCATGGGGAAATTTGAAATCCAGATTCTGTTTTTATTTATTTATTTACACTTAAGTAAATGTGTCTGAGGTTTACAATTTCTTACATCAATTGCATCATTTACCGTTTCTTACATTAATTTGTTAAGTAACAGAAATTGTGACATTTTCCAACATTCTGACAGACTGTTATAGTCAATCCTGTAAAACTTCCCAGAAGTCCCAGTCACTTTATTTTGATCACTTTGATGGCTACTCCTTCAATGATAAGACCCTTAAGTATAATTATTGAGACTGTGTGTGTGTGTGTCCATGTATGCAAATTTGTACGTATTTATTTGAAATGGAAGAACCCAATCTAGAATATATTTTCAAATTTCATAACAGCTTAGCGTCCTACCCTTTGAGAGTCGTTCATGAACATTTGTTGAGCAATGACCAGATATTTTTCAAATGTCCTCATTTTCAAGAACTATTTGAGCTTGCATTATGTTTAGAAATGTGTAAGACTTTTTAAATGTTCTCATAACTTTCTTACATTTTCCTTCATTGTTACACAAAAAATAACCAGTCTCACTGCTGTTTCTTTAACTCATTCCTGAGGCTAAAAAATGTTTATATCATGTATATTAATCAATCTTTATTAACATCAATGTAATGGAAAGATTCATGACTGTAGTTTTTTCTTTCATCATCCAAAATCAAATCTATCACAGTATATTGATAAATATTCTATAAATGCTCATTACAAATACAGTTGAAATTCTTTCTCTCCAGAATCTAATTTGAGAATTTATTGATAACTCTATTTAAAACAATATTAAACACAACTGAAATTACAAAGAATAACGGTGAGTATTGGTAGATATAGATTTATAATGTAAGTTTTCACTTCTCAGTTGGAGGTCAAATTTGGTTCTATCAACTGAATATGATTATTTTACAGATAAATTTTATCTAAAATTATAATTCTTTACTGATTTAGTGCAGTTATATGTGTTTTCCTTTTGCCCAGAGAATCAGACTCATAAAAAAGATTTAACTCTGTGTCAATAAAAATGCTTCTTTGTAAATCAATCCATGAAAAAAATCCCATAAGCTATATGTCACAACAGATTAATATTCAGTAGTTAAGAGTCAGATTACCTTGAACCTGCAAGTCTGGAAAATAATTAAGCAATATATAGAAACATTCTGTTGAGGAATTCAAAGATTCACGTGGGTCTGTGTATTAGTAATGACATCTTTACTACTAGTTTAAATACAGGGAACTTAAATTCTCAGCCATCTGCTGTTTTGGATCTGTTTTCTAAGAATTGCTGACATGACAGCTAACAGAATTAGAAAATACATTCAGCTTGCAGTAACCCAGTGTGTGACAGCATTGATATGTCACACTACGAAGTGGCTTTAGGAAAAATCAGGACCTTGTAATATATAACAAAGTATACCTGTGAGAAAAATTACTGAAATAATAGCACTTCAGGTAAGTTTTTTGTTATTTTTTAAATATATTTTCCCAAAACACAGATAAAGTAAATTCAAAGGTAGATTTCATTCTGTTTATCTCTTCCAGAGTAAATTTCCAGTTAAAAGGCTTGGGACAATGTCTGGAGGGATCATCCATGAAAAATATGAAGAGGATGGTTTTGGTCTAAGTTTCACATGATGGATGTTATGAAATAAAATCAGTCCTCTTCATTAAGTTAAATTAAACATCCACCATTAGTTATCTGAAGAAGACAACAGAATATGCTAATTCATAAGGGTCAGTATTTTTGTTCAGTTAAACTGAATTAAGGAAGGAGATTAATAAACTCTTTGAATTAAAATGACATCAAAGTAACTGACATATAACTGGGATACATATAGATATATATCTATATCTGTAGATAGATACCTACAGATATATAGAGTTGTAAATATGTATATATATCTATAGGTAGATAGACATAGATTTAGATGGAATGAATTAACAACATAATAAATATTTAAATCCATAAATTTTAACTCAAAACCAGTTCTTTTTTCCCCATTCTAGATCAATTAAACTCTTATCGCTGTATAACATGATAGAATTTATTTGCTTGTTCAAATGTATATTCCTTTGCTGAAGTCCTTGAGGTCACCTTTTTGGTCAAGGGAGACAGAAGTATAAACCATTGTTCTTACTACTCCTATTTGAAAAGAGTATTAAGTAGAAATTAGAGGACATAGTCTTGGCTCTGCTGCTAAAAGCTGTTACTTGTTCTTCCTGGAACTAAGATTGTTCCTTTGTGCCTCTGTTTCTACACATGTGAAACAGAAATAATCATAACAGCTATCTTATAAATATCAGATAACCTATACAATGGGCCTTTCACAAAGTAAGCATTCACCAAATATTATCTATTAACAGTAGCATCTGCATTTGGAGATAAGAAAACTGAGACCTACAGTCGCTGAGTACTGTTTTATAGTAATTCACTTACTGTGAAGTTTTTATAAGCCTCTGTCATAGTCATCATCTCATTCCCTCATTACGACACTCTCCTCAGTGTCCTCTACATCCACCAGCTGCTGCTCGCAGATCCGTGGTCCCAGATTTTGAAACTCATGAGAAAAGAATGGGAGTCTTTACTCACAACTTCTGCCTCTGTATTGTCTGTTCCTCCCACCACATAAACAGTAACCTGCTTTACAGCTCTATTCTAATATATAGTAATAAGTATATTATATATATTTATTATTAATGAAACAGTTCATTGGCTTTAAACATACATCATTGAATTTTTAAATGTTAGTTTTTGTTTTGCAATAAAAGAATACTGAACCAAAACATCAGAGAAAATGGAGGCTCAGCAGCATGATTTCAATATACTTTTCTGGATAAACAGATTATTTTTAAGTATGAGACTTTTAATCTAAGAATGAAAGGGTCTTAAATGCAATCTTTAGAATTGAATTGTTTGTGACTAAATTAAAAAAAAAACTGGAGCTCATAAAATAAAGGCACAGTGTGGGTAGCAAGAGAAAAGAGAAAGAAATGGGGAAAAATAGATTTTAATATCAAGTGTAACAACGGTTGGCTGGCTTTGTTTGTTTTTGTTTCAGTCTATTTAAGGCAGGATTATCCCTCTGCAACCCTGCAGATAAATCCTAGTGTTTTAGCTATAAGAAAATTTTAAGAGTTCAGATATACAGACAAGCCTATTAAAAAAAAAAAAAACTTTTCTTACAGTATTCTAAAAGGTTTTGAAGCACTATATAAATCTATAAGCTACAGCTTAAAAAGAAGATATATATTTTGCTTACCTGTTATTTTGTAATAGTTGGCAAGTATGTAAGTTTTGACCTAAAAGAAACAAATGTGTATGTTTCATAAAGCAGCCAAATTTGCCTTTCCTGTGTGTACATTTGTAGGCTCATCTCTTAGTATGTATATAAAATTCAAATACCACTGGAGAATAAAAACATCTGTTAAAATTCTGTGTTAGAGACTTATCTATAATCAAATTAATTATTTGGGAAACTTAACAATTAATCTGAATTTATGTCTAAGAAATATTCTTTCTAAAATATATCGTGTTCATCTTCAGAAAAATGTATGAAAATTTATGGATGCAATCCAATTTCCCTAAGAAAGTGTATGTTTCTTGTTCAATTTGGAATATCACGATCTTAAAATCAAATAAAAAGAGGTTTCTGATCAAGATTGAGTAACAGGGACTGAATTTGCCCTACTGCTTACACAACTGGAAAAATCTGACAAAATAGATGACACTATGCTCTCCAGACACGGGAAAACTGGCCGTGCAGAACAGTGATCTCTGAGAGGAGAGACAAGCCGTGTGAGCCTGCACTGCCCCAGTTTATTTCCTGGAGAAATTTCCAAACCGCAAGGAAAGCAAGTGGAGCATGATGATCTCTCTGAGTTCAGAAATTAGAACTGGGAGACCTTGAGGACAGGGAGGTTATAGCTCACAAGAAAAAATAACAGAGGAGAGAGCTGCGCAAAGTGAAAGCTCCAGAGGGTCCCTCTTGAGTCTTCAGCTACATACTTTTAGGCCATTGGAGTAAGGAAACAGTGGAGTGGGGGAGGGGGAAAGAGCCACGTGAATGGAACTGAGAAGCAGTCACTGAATTTCACACGCATAATCTGTTATGCATCAGCCATATTTTAAAAACCTGATTATTTTGAAATACCAGGCAGAATACTCCTAAGGGCATTGCCTCATTTGGAGGGGCAAAATTAGACCTAGAATTATGGTTACTCTGGTCCAGTGTAAGAAAACTTTAAAAACAAAAACAAAAACAAAAACAAAAAACCAAGCTTCTCAAAGCACTGCTACTCATCAGTGGCTCTATTAACATTTGGGCTGGATAATTCTTCTCTGTGGGGCTGCCTTGTGCTTTGTAGTGTAATAGAGAAGAACAAATCTGACTCTATATTGGATCTGTTCCTTTAGCTTTGACCACTGTGCCCTGTTTTCTAAGCTCAGTCTTGCTAGCTCTGCACCTTTTGTAAAACAGTGTTGATGTTCCCTTTAGTCTGAAATATACAGGAAAGTATATTCTCGGGGCTCTGACCTTTAAGGATGTTAGCACTTCTGTAGAGATGGCAAGTTGCAAAATAGAGAATAACGTTTGTTTTGTTGGAAGTTTACAAGGACATCATGGCCTGACCCACTTGAACGGCTGCAAGAACAAAGAATTCCTGCAGCAAGAAGTTTGCAACAACCAACCACACCCCCTCCCCTGATTTTTGGATTGTATATTCTGACTGGAGTAGGATGGTTCTCCAAGACTTTAGTCTGCCATCCTCTTAGTCTGCCAGCTTTCCAAATAAAGCCGCTATTCCTTGCCCCAGCACCTTGTCTCCCAATTTACTGGCCTGTTGTGCGGTGAGCAGAACGAGTTTCGACTCGGTAACAGTAGGATGTTTAGCAGCATCTCTGGCCTCTACCCACTAGATTCCTGTAGTGAGCAGCCTCTCTCAGTTATGACAACCAAAAATGTTTCTAGAAATTCACTGATGTACATAATTACCTCTAGGTGAGGATCATTCATCTAAACATTAAACTCTCTCCAAAAAGCTAAACTGCATCCAAGAACAAAGCTCAGGAATATTTATAGCAGTACAAAAATAACTAGCATGCCATCAAGGTAAAGTTCATTATGCCTGGGATCTACATAAAAGTTATCAGTTATGCAAAGGAGCAGGACAATATAAGTCATAATAGGGATAAAAAACAACTGAAAGACACACAAAAAATGAAACATATACAAGTAATAGTTTTAGGCATAAAAACAATTGTTATAAATATGTTCCACATACTCAAGAAGACAAATCAAAGATTGAGCATGTAAAGAAGAGGACATGGAAGATGTAAAAAAAAATTAAATTAGATTTGTACCATGGCTGAGATAAAAAATACATTGTGTGATATTAACAGATTATGTACAGAAAGATTACAGAATTTGAATAGCAATAGAAACATCCCAAAATAAAACACTGAGGGGAAGATACTGAAAAAAAAAGCACAAGAAC
The DNA here is from genome assembly GCF_036321535.1 of Camelus dromedarius. Classification (NCBI taxonomy): domain Eukaryota; kingdom Metazoa; phylum Chordata; class Mammalia; order Artiodactyla; family Camelidae; genus Camelus; species Camelus dromedarius. Next base: position 30,571,782 of record NC_087448.1, read on the forward strand.
ATCAGTAAACTGGGGGCCATGTTCAAAGTTTGTAATATATGCAATTAGAATTCAGGGAAATTGAAGGAGCAGCAAAAGAATTTGAAAGATAAAGGCTGGAATTTTTCCATATTTGTTAAAAACCATAAACTCATAGATCAAACAAGCTCAATGGATTCCAAACATAACATATGTGAAGTGAATCACACCAAAGATTAAAATCAAAGATCTAGAGAAGAAGATGGAGGAGCAGAAGGATGCGGTGCTCACCCAATCCCAGGAACACAACAAAAACAATTTGCACAAAATACCTACTGAACTTTGGCAGAATATTTCTTACATCAGAAATACAAGGAGAATCCTCACAAAACAGGATAAACAACAAGAACTATATTCAGTATCTTGTAGTAACTATAATGAAAATGAATATGAAAATGGATATATAGGTATATGTATGACTGAACTATTATGCCATTCATCAGAAATCGACACAAAGTTATACTTCAATTAAAAAAAAGATAGAGAGTAAATGTTAAAAGTATGAGACAAAAGAAATTATGTAGAGATGAATGAAGATAAAATGATAAGAGACTTCTTATACTAAAAGTGCAAGCTAGAAGATAGTGCAGCAACATCTTTAAAGTGCTCAGTGGAAAAAAATGACAATAAGAAACCCCATGCAATATAAAATTCTATGCCCAAGAAAAATATGTTTCAAAAACAAAAGTGATCTGAAGACTTTCTTCAAACATAAAAAAAGGAATGAATTCACTCCAACCAATGTGGATTATAGTAAATATTAACCATTTATTTCTTGTAAAAGGGAATCATTTGATAGAAATCTGAATTACACAAAGGAATGAAGAACACTGGAATATAAATGTAAACGATTCTTTGTTTTGAAATTAACTGTTTAAAGAAAAAATAATAACACTACAGATTGAGATTAATAACATTTGAAATAAAATATATGACAAATACAGCATAAATGCATAGAAGTGGAAATGCAAGTATTATTGTAAGGCTGTTATTCTATATGTAAAGTGATACAAAATTACTTGTGATAAGTTGAAGATGTGTGCTATAAATCCTAAAGTAATAATTAAAAATAGAGTTACAGATAAAAAGCCAACAAAGCAGATAAAATAGAAATTATAAAATTATTAAATTAATCTAATCTTTTAAAATTATTGAATTAATTAGTTATTAAATTAATCTAGTGAGCCATAAAAGTTGGAAAGAGAACTAAATTTTGGGTCAAATAGGAAACATGTAATATAATAGATTTAAGGCCAATCATATAAATAATAACATTAAATTTAAGTGATATAAGTACTATAATTAAAAGACACAGATCAGATCAGATTACACAGTAAGAACAACTGACAAAGGATTTGTATCTAGAATATATTTTTAAAATCAAATAAATCAATATTAAAATAAAGTAACCAATGTAAGAAATGGTCAAAATATTTGTATGGAAACTGCTTTATATACATATAGTCCATTGGCATATATAAATATGCTAAATACTGTTGCTCATTAGAGAAACAGAAATGAGCACCAAAATTCAAAAGTAAGAATCTCAACTGCTGGTGCAAATATAAAATTGCACATACACTTTGTAAAATGTTTTGGCACTTCTTACAAAGTTGATCATGTAGTTACCACACAGACCAGTCAATGCAATCTCAAGTATTCACTCAAGTTAAACAAAAGCGTATATCTATACGAAAAATAAATACAAATATTCATATTACTCTTATTTTTATTAACCAAAACAACATAAATGTCCATCAACAAGTGAAAGAATACACAAATTGTAATATATCCCACAAAGGAATTGTACTCAACAATAAAAGGAAATGTACTGTTGATACATAGCACCTCATTAATCACAAATAATTTGAATTAATCCCTACATAATTATGCTGAGTAAATAATCCAATTAAAAAGATTGTATACATATTGTATGATTCCAAATAAACACAACTCTAAAAAATGCTAGAAAATGAAAACTATCTTTAGTAACAAATAGTGGTCGTGTTTATGTGATGACTAAGAAAGATCTGAGGATGGGTGGAATCCTATGCTGTCTGATAAACATTTTGCTGTGATCTCTGATTTCATAACCTTGATTGTGGTGGTGGTTTCATGAGTATATACAGATGTGTATACATAAGTGTTTCATAAGTGTACATATATGAAAATTTATCAAACTGCTCATTATAAATATGTATAGTTTATTGCATGCCAATCTTCTGTAAAAATCAGAGTATGAGTTTCAAAGGTCTAGATATGTTATTAATACTTCTAATATAACTATTTTAATATAATACTACTATGTATTATGATATAAATATAAATATGACTTTTTTGATACAACTAATTTCCATACTACTTAGGTTATGTTTGAAAATATAAACAAACCCTCTATAAAATTCAAAAATTATAGTGATATTTCTATACACTAACAGTGAAATATCAGAAGGAGAAAATAAGGAAACAAACTTATTTACCATTCCCTCAAAAAGAATAAAATACTTAGGAATAAATATATCTAAGGAGGTGAAAGATCTGTACTCAAAAAACCTTAAGACACTGATGAAAAAAACTGAAGACAACACAAACTGATAAAAAGATACACTGTGTTCTTGAATTGAAGAAAATAATATTGTTAAAATGACCATACTACTCAAGGCAATCTACAGATTCAATGAATCTCTATCAAAATACCAATGGTATTTTTCACAGAACTAGAACAAATAACTTTAAAATTTGTATGGAAACCCAAAAGACCGCATATAGCCAAAACAATCTTGAGAAAGAAGAACAGAGCTGGAGGAACAACATTCCCTGACATCAGACTATACTACAAAGCTACAGGAATCAAAACAGCATGGTATTGGCACAAAAGCAGACACATAGATCAATGGAGCAGGATAGAGAGGCCAGAAATAATCCCACACACTTATGGTCAATTAATTGATGACAAAAAAAGGCAAGAATATACAAAGAGAAGAGGCAGTCTCTTCATTAACTGGTGCTGGGAAAAACTGGACAGTTACAGGTAAAAGAATGAATTAGAACATTCTCTAACACCACTTACAAAAATAAACTCCAAGTGGATTAAAAGCCTAAATATAAGACCAGATAATATTAAACTCCTAGAGGAAAACATAGTCAGAACACTCTTTGACAGAAATCATAGCAATATTTTTTGATCCATCTCTTACAACAAGGGAATTAAAAGTAAAAATAAACAAATGGGACCTAATTAAACTTAAAACATTTTGGCTAGCAAAGGAAATTATTGATAAAACAAAACGACAACCTACTGAATGGGAGAAGATATTTGCAAATGATATGATTGATAAGGAGTTAACATCCAACATATAACTCAACATCATAAAACAAAGAACACTATTAAAAAATGAGCAGAATTCAATAGACATTTTTTCCAGAGTAATTACAGATGACCAACAGGCACATGAAAAGATGCTCAGCACTGCTTATCATCAGGGAAATGCAAATCAAAACCACAATGAGATATCACCTCATACTTGTCAGAATGGCTATTATCAAAAATAACAAAATTAAAATGCTGGGAGAGGATGTGGAGAAAAAGGAATCCTTGTACACTCTTGGTGGGAGTGTAAATTGTTGCAGCTTTTTGGAAAATAGTATGGAGATTTCTCAAAAAACTGAAAATAGAACTGCCATACAACCCAGCAATTCTACTCCTGGGTATAAATCCGCATAAAACAAAAACACTTATTTGAAAAGATACATGTACCCCAATGTTTATAGCAGTACTATTTACAAAAGCCAAGACATGGAAACAAACTAAGCATCCATCAGCAGATGAATAGATAAAAAGTGGTGTGTATGTGTGTATGTGTATGTATATGTGGAATGTAAAAAATACAACTTAGTGAACATAGCAAAAAAAGAATATATTTTTTGTTCATTATTTTTGAGACTTTTGGTGACTTGACAAGGAAGGAAAAGATGAGGTTTTCTCCAAAATTCTTAGCTTGATCTTAGTGAAAATACTGAAAAGTGGTATCAAGAATCCTACAGTATTTTTGTGGTTTGTTATTTTTCTTTGGTACTTATGTTTCTTAGACTTCAAATAGTTTCCACTTTAAAGAAAAAGGTTCATCATTTTCAATTTCATCAGTTGCATAATATGTTTTGAGGAGAGAATATATACCAGTCTTCTATAATATTTAAGAAAAATATCACTGTTACCTGAAATTTTGCCAGCAAATGAGAATAAGTGTGTATTATTCTATGAAGAACACTGATCAGTAACCAACTGTAATTAATAGTCACAATTAACCAAAGATACATTGACTTTATGGACTATTAAATCTGTTTCCCTTTGTTTTGAAGTCAGTTCAATGTTTCTCAGCTGCGTTATGAATGGTTTTTCTGCAGTAATGGTGATTTATTTGTCCTATTCCATATTTAGAGCTCAATGCATTTATTTGAAAAGGGGGCAGGTAAGAGAGCATTTACAAGCTTAGATTCTACAAATTAAGCAAAGGTAAGACTAGAGTCTGGCTTCAAACAGATATGTGAACTTGAATACAATCATTTAACTTCCTTAAGCCTTATTTCTACTTCCGTAAAATTGAAATAATATCTACTCCTCAGAGTCATAAGAATTGAGTAACATGATGTCTTGGTATGGGTTCCACCTGAAGTACAGTCTGAAACAAGGATTCTAACACAAGAAATTAATTTGGGTGTACTTGCAGAAAACTCTAGTATAAGAAACAAGGGGATAAATGAAGTGAGACAGAGAGGGAAAGGTAGTCAATTAGATTTACATTAAATAGAAAATATCACTGATGGTAGCTGGAGCTCAATCCTGCTGTACTGAGCGGGATCTTCAGAGTTATTCCATCTGGAGAGTGAGGAGTCAAGGTGTCACCTGAGGAACGCCAGAGGATGTGGGTAGGCATGCGGAGGAAGGAAGGATGTTAATTCTCAGGCAATTCATTTCCGTCTGAGTGAGCTCTGATCCCAGAAAAGGTCCAAGGAAAAGAGATGCTGATGCAAGTCTGATCTGAATATCTCAGACAGGGCAGGGTATCACTGAGAGCACCAGCCTTCATTGTACTACACAGTGTTTAACAGGATACAGAGAAGGAATAAATAAAAGGTAGCTTTTAGTGTGGTTTCACAGATTCCTTTGTATCCTCCTCTGATAAATGGAAAGAACAACAGGCCTTATTTCAGAGATCCTCTTGGTTTCAGTGACAGAATACATGTAGTATCTGAACCCAGTTACACTATCTGACCCCCAGTTATAGGCTATTAAATTTTGCCATTCATATTTCATAAACATTATCATTTTTTGGTTCAATCCTCTAAAAATAAATAAAATATTACCTTCCCTGACCAAAAAATTTTTTTAATAGATTATCACTTGTTTATTATTATCAAGCTATGAATTCAGAAATGTAGCCTTAACTATAGCATGCCCTAAACAATTTACCCTAAACAAGAAATAACTTACTATGTCAATATATTAACACCGGAATTAATTAACGAATACTAGAATTTTTAATAGCAAGTGGCAATGGTTTTTTCATATGACTCTTGGTCAGTATCAATATGTGGACCACTGCTTTTGAATTTGACACCAAAAGTACAGCAAAGGGAAAAAGTCACAAAGCTTCTCCTACAGGAATTATCCTACTTAACGTTCGACTGTAAGTGCTACCATTTCCAACAATTTCCAACAGCATTCAATTGCAAAGTTCCTAAACAAAACCCCTGAACATACTTTTCTTAGATGGTAAATACTGTACATGTTAATTCATTTATGTTAATTAAAAAAGTAAAATTGTCTTTCATACTAGGGAATCTTTTATACTAACTTGAACTAAGTTTCTTTTACACTGTTTGTGGCTTTTAGAAATGTCATAATTGAATACACAGTTGATAATTTTGATCTTTTGGAATTTCATATTAAATATTTTATAGATTGTTTTTCCCTGTAACAAAATCACACTGAAATCTTTTTTCTCAGTGTTTAATGGTATCAAATTAAATTCTTAGAAGCCATAAAACCATAGACCTAGGAGGAACCCTGGGAACTGTCCAGTACAGACATGCGATTGCACAGAGGAGGAAAGGAAGGTCTAGCCGGGGAAGCGAGCCTTGGCCGAAGGTGTATGACTCATTGGCTTTCTGTACCTACGAAGCTACATTTGCTGATTTTCTCTTTTCTAAAACCATAATTAACATATCCATTTCCTTCACTGTAGAAGAATTACTGAATATTTCTTAAGCTTAGTTTTCTTATCTATTATGAGATAGTTTTATTAACAGATATTGTTACACACAGACAGTTACTCTGTGCCAGGCATTTTTTGAAGTGTAACAGTTTTTTACAGGTAACAGTTTTACAAGAGTAAGTGCTTTGCAAGTATTTATAACAATCTGATGCTTGCATCAACATTATGAGGTAGTTATTAACAGCATCATCATGTGAAGGCTGTGATTACTGAGGCCCAGAGAGATTTTTGACTTAGCCTAAAGTCACACAGTTAGTAAATTACAGAGGTAGGCTTCAAAACCAGGCAGCCTGGCTCCAGAGGCCAGGCAATTAATTTTACATAGGGCTGCCTCTCATGACTCGCACTGGAATCACAGTAATCTACATAAAACCAATGGAAGCCACTATGGTCCTTACCATTATTTTAAAGACATGGAAAAAAAATCAAGGTATGTAGGATCTGGCTTTTTATGCTTGAATATTGGCTCCATTATCATTAGCTGGGAAGTCCTAGAAGAGTCACACCTTTTCAGATTTTCAGATTTTAATATAAATATGGGAAGCAATAATTACCCATTTATTAAAATTATTCAAGGAAATCTAAATATATTACTTTATCATGTTATATGAATATGTTACATTTATATGAGTATAGTACCTATGGAAATTCTTTGTAAACTTTGAAGGCTCAGACAGTTGTTCGTTTTTAGTACAGTGTATGATGTCTGGTCAGTACTAAATGAATAGTAAATAAGTGAATGGTGGAATCCAGACATAAGTTGATTATTTATCAATTAATTTTTTCCTCCATTGTAAAATCAATAGTTTGTAGATAAAGGGAGCAAAAACAATGGAAAGACAATAGGAAAAAGTAGACATCTGTTGTGGAGGCTGTGGATGTAAGCTTCTCAGCTTGCTCGCAAGAGAAACTGTGTGGGAGAAGAGTTGACTGACAGCCCCACTTACAGTCCCTTTGGGACTTTCCACCACATTCATCCCAGAAGAGCCGCACTTAGCCTAGATGCTCCCAGCCAAGGCCTGAGCACAGCCAGATTGCTAGTACTAGGGTTCCCAGGTGACACAGAACTCCTCTCAAGGGCAGCTTTCACTTCAGCCCCCCTCCCCCCACCCGGTCTTGGAAGAATGTTTTCCAGACCTATGCTAAATTCTGAGGTCTGATGCTCTTCCTACCCAATCCATTCATCCCTCTCTCTTTTCACAGGTAGACCTACCTCAAGGTCTCAAGATTTTCTCCTTACCTTCTCCAGGCCCCTCCACCTTTATCCTTCACAGACTTCCCCCTCACTGAGTCTTTCCTATTTTAAACTCATCTAGGCAACTTAGTCTTAGAGGACCTAAGTGCACACACTTATTATCCCACCATCCAGAAACTTCCCCTGCTTCACATTCCGTGTGTGCTAACACCAGCTCATGCCGGCTTGCAAGACCTAAGTGTGTGTTCTCTTCCCAGACTGACACCTTCGCAGATTTTCACACAGGTAACTTGAAATCAGCCAGGGTGTATTTACAACGTCAAAACCTGTTTCCTCCCAGGGAGCCAATTTTGAATCACTTAGTAGCACACAGCCGGGGTATAGCTTTTATACATATGAAACAATGTATTTTTGGTAAGTTATTTGTTCCACTTTGCAATAGATAGTGAGTAGTTTTCCCGTGTCCATGTTCTTCTGCTATGGTATTTTTAACGGTTTCATAGTATTTCATCTTAGAAAAAGCATGCTATGTATAGTTAATCCCCTGCTACTGAACATTTATTTCCAACATTATATTAATGAAGCTATTGCCTGTATAAGCAATATTATACTTACTTTAAGTTTTTGATTCTCAATACATGTTAATCTTTAACATTTTAATGTCAAATAATGAAAACCACAATAAAGTACTTTTGTTATAAATCCCCATGGCTATGACAGAAAGTGTGTAACAATATTTTTAATATATTTTTTAAATTGAAGTATAACCACTTACAGTGTGTCAGTTTCTAGTGTACAGCATAATGTCCTAGTCATGTGTGTGTGTATATATATATATATATATATATATATATATATATATATATACACATACATATATATATGTTCATTTTCATATTATTTTTCATTATAAGATACAAAATATTGAATATATTTCCCTGTGCTATGTAGAAGAAACTTGTCTGTTATCTATTTTTATATATAGTGGCAAAGGAAACCGTAAGTAAAACAAAACGACAACCTACAGAATGGGAGACAATATTAGTGAATATATTTTCATGGTGAGAAGTCTGGGTTCTGCTGTGAGGATGCTCTTTTCACACCTGACCCTGACATTTATCAAATATGTGACTTGAGGGAATTTCTAGTTCAACTACTCCTTCAGTAAAATTGATTTAATAGTAGTATTTACCTCATAAGTTTTCTGTTAGTATATGATTAATTTATATAAAGGTCTCAGAAAAGAGCTAACACATGTGGCTAGCACTATATATTTGTGAATTATCATTATTACCACAATTATTATTTTTCCATAGTCAAAAGTAGTGATAAATGCAGTTTTCAGGTATTCTGTTATGCTTTGGCCAACCAATTTCATATATGTTTCTTTTTGTGCTGAAACGAGTAAAGAGATAATACTTGCGTGTTGCTTACATAGTGTTTGGCATATAATACAAAACGCAGGTCAGGAATTATTATTATTTCCATTGACAGTATATACATTTTATTGGCCAGAGCTTGGCAAATGGTTATAGCTAATTTCAGATGGATGGGGAATTTTAACCTCTCTGATAGCCAGAAATAGAGAAAAATAGATATTGGGGTGTATTTGTAACGTATGACACACTCTCAAAGATCCAGTTTTCTAAATAAAAACAGAATTCATTAAACTTGGAAAACATTTACTTGAATATAAAGAAGAACAGTATTCTTCTTTCAGATTATATTCATAGTTAATTTAACATCCATAATAATATTTGGCTTTCATTCAAGTTATTTCACGTAGAATAAGATCACTCATATAAACACACATATCATTAACTTTATTTCTACCAATAAAGTACAAGGTCCATGTACTCTATTAAGTGATAGAGTTTAAAAAAAAAAAAAAAGTTGTAAAAACCTCCCCTGAAGTTCACAAAAGCTAAAGCGATTTTCAGAAAACTGAGATTTGTAGGTCAAAAGCAGCCTGCTGCCTATTTTTATAAATAAAGTTTTATTAGACACATACACACTCATTCTTTTGTGGATTGTCTGTGACTCCTTTTTGCCATATGACAGCAGAGTTGAACAAAGTATGACATATTTACTGTTGGGCCCTTTTTTACTAAGGTTTATGAACTCCTGCTGTCAAAACACAGAGACCGAAGTTATGGAAACGGAACAATCAAGCAAGCAAGCATACAGAAAACAGAACACAACTAAATCATCTGAAATTTCCAAGGACAAGAGTAAACTGATAGGGTATGCATATGAAAGGAGATGGACTCTCGTTGAGTTTTGGCAGGAAGTGTTCAGATTTTCTGCAACAGCAAACAGCATAACCTAATGGCAGTACTGCTTCTTTGGTAACTCTAATTCATAATAACCATGCATTTAAATTACTGGTAAACTTCACTGATTTAACAAAATCTGAGACACTGTTTATATTAATTTCCAAAGCTTCAAGGCTTTTTTTTTTTTCCCCCACAGAAACATACCCTAAAATACTGCTTGTTATGTTGGTGTTTTAGGGAAAAGCCAAGTGAAGAATTTGAGTAATTATGTGGAAAATTTGGGCAAAAGCCACTCATTTTCCTCAATTACAAGCAATTTTCCAAATCACTTTGCATGGTATCATATGGTAATTTCTGAGATTAAAAGAGGAAAGAAAATTTCTGGAAAAAATACCATGCTTTAAACTTGAAGGGATCTGTGGTGTAATGTCCAAGTTAAGTAAATCTTGGTCTTTAATAAATATTAGTATTTTTTAATGTGCCAGAATTAAGGAAGAGAAGCCAGAGGTGGTGGTATCTGTAAATTATTTTACCCCTTTTCATTTTTATCTTATTGTTTTATTTTTCCTTGACCTCTGATTGTTAGTTAACTAGATTTTGTCTATCTCCAGCCAGAAACAAAGCAGCAAGTGCTTTCTGGGTGAGAACATTTAGATCTATCTTTTTTTTTTAATTTTAATTAATTAATTTTTAGAGGAAGTACCCAGGCCCCCCTGCATGCTAGGTCTTCGCTGTATCACTTGAGCTATACCCTCCACTTAGACCTTGTTTCTGCTTCTGATTTTTACCTTTACAGTACAGATACAGAAAAAAAGAGTCCTGGCTGGAAGTTGCCTTGGAAGTGATCTTAGAAACCATGTATCTCTGTCCAGTACAGGGTTTCACCATAATTTTAAATAAATAAGTTAGACTAACTGGAAAGCTTCAATCTAGACTGTGATATTGAGGAACGCACATTAGACTTTTCTGTTTTAATTTCTACAGAGCTTTATATAAAAAAGGTTCTTTTTTTTTTTTCTTTTACATTTGTTGAAGAGTATTGAGGACCTTAATGCACCATATTGACAGAGTAATAAAAATAGCAAATTGCATTTCAGGCCGTGTGCCAACATCATTAAACTTCCAGTCATACCCAAAACAATAAGGAGGGCAAAACAAAAGCTGTGGCTGTTCCCCAGCTCAGCTGGGATCCCTGGGGAACTGTTGTCAGTAGCCCACCTTGGGTTCCTTATACACTGAACCTATGAACTACTGTTGTAGCCGATTTTGGCTTCGATTTTATAAACAGTCTGCCCTTCTTTCTTCTCTGGTTTGTGTTTTAAAGAAAAAGTTTAATTGATACCTGTTCTGTGAGTTGGCCACTTGGATGCTTCCTGTTACCAGTGATTGAGTGTCCCTCTCCCCTATCCAGCTACCCTACTTTCAGATTTACATGTGAAGAATTTAAATGTGCCAGAATAAATACTCCTTTTAGTTAAATCAGTGACCCCCAAAGAAAGCCATTCTACAATTTTAATCCTGCACTTGTCCATGGCAAATTGAGCAATAGAAAGGCTTGTTTGACCCCCCCTCTACCAAAATACAACCCTGTAAGTTACCAGAGTAGATTAAAAAGTAAATCTTCAAACTAGTCCACTCCATTCGAAATCAATCAGAAAAAGGTAACATTTTATGGCTACATTTACAGATTACAAAAACCCTTATTCCAAGTGGCTCAAAATAATATTTAAAAAAACAAAATTAAAATTTGAATTTTCCAAGGAGTAAGATGCTTTCAAAATGATTGGGTATTTAAAAATATGTAGATATACGTTATAATGTTACACCCCTTAATTTAAACTCATGTTATGTATCGTCTACTATGTCAGCATTCATTTAGAAATTAAAAAAAAAAAGTTTTCTTTTTTTCCCCTTTATTTTCATTCCTTTCAGAAAGGAAACATTCTACTTCTTAACTCCAGACTCATTTTTAAAGAAAATAAGTATCCGTGGAGATCTTGGTACAAGAGCAAATCAGGAGGATCGTACCATATATACTCAGGACAAAATTTTCATCTGTTACTTTTCTGAAAATTCTTTACAATAGAGAGTGCTTGAGTATAACTGTTCAACATTACACCACGCCATCTTCAATTGCTTTATACAATGTCTCAGGAAATGGTCCAGCAGGTTTGCTGTAGCTAAAATGAGATTCATCTCCAGTATCGATTTACTTATCCCGCAACAGCACTCACATCTTGAAAGTCCTCAGATGCTTTGAAATCCTCATTTTTGTTCAGTTGACTGTGAACTTAGCTGCTTGTTCTTTCAAAATTGCAATATGCAGGCAAGCTTTCACTAAATTTCTTCATGAACCATTTAAACCAACCTACATTTAAGGACTTCTGGAACTACAAACTCAGAATTTTCAGATGCTTTTCTCCCCTCTGATTAAATTTAACTAATTGTGAAGTAGTTCAAACACCAAGGAAAAATAACATCAAAATGAGCAAATAGTCTTGCATCTTCACTTCAGTACAGCCTGGTGTACCTAATACAAAGCTCAATTTCATTTCAATGTGGCAGGACCATTGCATGCACCATGGTATTACCATCTGATAAGTATGGAATGATAAATCAATCTATGCAATCTACACTAAAAGACTTGCTTTCATAGACTAGATTGCCGTAGCCTAAGCAAGGAGTCAAAATGGGCCCAAGTTATCTTATTAAAATCAGAAGATAATTGCAAACAAAAATACGAGTTAAGGACAAATGAAAACCCAGAATGACTGTACCTCACAATGGAAAACAGAAAAAAGAGTAGAGGGAAAAGTCTGAAGACCAAGGGTTAAATGGTAAGTTGGAGAATCAGATGGTGTTATCTGTAAATTTACGTTGAACAGAGAATGGGAATTGGGGGTTCAATAAGAACTTTGTCTTTCACTGAATTAGAATGGTTCATCTTGAACCACAGTTAAAAGCTTAATGAACTTGGGTACAAGAATCACCTTTTCAGAGACCTCAGGAAAGGAGAATAAAATAATTCAGAAGAAAGGAGTAGCAGATCAGAAGGAAAGCCATTGATTAAGAAGTTTAATTGAATGTCAGTAGGGAGACACTCTTCTAAAATGTTTGGAACCACCTTGAAAGTACTCTGCTAAAATTAAATTTGTCTGAATGAGATGGTAGGAAAAATCTATAGATGTTGTTTGTGTGAGATGATAGTTTTAAGATACTGAATAAACCTTCTCCCTCACCTGTGGGTAGGAGTAAAATAACCCAGAGACAGAGTGCATAGACAGGAATGTATGAGCCTTGTGTAGTGGAATTGTGTTGATGTTTGCCTGTTAGCTATTCCTCTTTTTTTTTTTTAATTGAGCTATAGTCAGTTTTTATAATGTTGTATCAATTTCTGGTGTACAGCACAATTTTTCAGTCATACATGAATATACATATATTCGTTTTCATGTTCTGTTTCATAGTGAGCTACTACAAGATCTTGAATATATTTCCCTGTGCTATACAGCATAGACTTGTTTATCTATTCTATGTATACCTGTCAGTATCTGTCAATCTCGAATTCCTAGTTTGTCCCTTCTCACCCCCCTCACCCCCATTCCTCTTGTTCTAGTAAGAGTTCTACTATTTTTTGTGTATAAGTATTACATAATAATAAAATATTACATAGTTATTAAATAAAATATAATAAAATATAATTACAACAAATAATAATTATTTTACTAAGACCAACACTTACATAGCTCTTATTATATGCCAGGAACTGTGTTAAGGGTCTGTCTAATCCTCGGTGCATTGATGCTAATACTATCTGCTTTTCACTAATGAGACAAGTAAGCACAGAAGTCCTAGCATCCTGCACAAGATCCCTCAGATAGTTAAATGATAGAACGAGAATAAACTCAGAAAGTCTGGCTTCAAATCAACGTATACATTCTTTCCATATTTACTAGTTAGAATATCACAATTTATTTTGCTAATTGCTTGACACTTTTCTGTTTTTAGAAAACTTTCCATAAGAATACATAGTTTCCTCACTATCACAATTGGCATAGTATTTGCATAGATGTAGCATAATTTAATTAATTCATTCCACATTGGGGGATATTTATAAATGTTTCCAATCTTGTGCTGGTACAAGTAATAATGTAATAAAAATCTTTACGTAGAACATTTTACACATTTAAGAGTGCATCTTTGAAATAAAATGATTGCAGAAACAAAGAGAATATTTAAATGTAATCTTGACTGATATCATCAGGTCACTTCCTAAAAGCAATACATAGAAATACTTTTTCCCACACAGCTGGCCAGAAGAATGTTTTATTAAATGTGACTTTTACCTTTTCAGATTTACAGATGGAAAATGGAAGCTAACTATCATTTTACTTATAAATTCTCTCATTATTGAGTAAGGTTGAGCAAGTTTGTATAACTTGAAGAGTCATTGTATTGACATTATTTTGGCATTTTTCTATTATGCTGATCAGCTGTTTTTTTCTCTAAGAGCTATTTACAAATGAATAAAATGAGTCTCTTGTGGTATATTTGTCAACCCTCCTAACAAATTTGCAATCTTTTTCATTTGTCTTTTGATTTTTCCTACCACTCAGAAGGTTTTTGTTTCTTTTTTTCTATTTGTTTTGATATCATCAACTACAGCAATCTTTCAGTCCATGCCTCTGAATTTTGTCTGTGTTTTGAAAGACATTTTTCAATCTGAGCATATAAAACTATTTCCCCATGTTTTCTTCTAGTACTTTTACGATTTCATTTTACTTCAAAACATTTAGTCCATTTGGAATTTAACATTTAGCCTATATGGGAGTTAGCAAACAGTAGATATTTTACATGTGATATTTTTGGCTAGAGTCAGTAGGGTATTGAATTCTTTCTTTCACCTCTACAGTCTTTCGCTCATTCACAGACACGAAGGAAACTCTTGTTGTATGTGTGGGCTATGGCCATACAAATATGTTTAAGGCTTGGACCTTAAGTGTGTCAAAGGCAGTGAAACAGTAGTTTCTGCTTCTTAATTTCTGTATTCCTATGAATCTAATCTCATACTCATATTCAAAATTAAGTTTTGATGACAGAATGCTAGATAAAGTCACCAAAATATCTAATAAAAAGAAGTCTTTCAAAAATATTTGAACATTATTTAACTATAAAGTTATCAGGCAGTAAAGTGGTATTTTTTTAGACTAGTATCCAAGCAAAATTGATGACAAGATCAAGGGAAAACCTTTTTAATGTCATAATAGAAGTTCTATTACTTGGTGTAGTTTCTCTTCAGTGAGCTGTGGTTTTAATGAACTGTTTTAACTCTCTTAATCATAGTGAAATTAATAATTTGACAATATTTTTACCTTATGTAGGGATGGACAGTTGTGCAAGATTTAAGTATCACCTGAAGACCTGGTGAGATTTTGCACTGTACATGTGATGCTATCTCCAGTGATCTTTGAAATTTCAGGAATGAGAGTCTTTATTTGTATAAAGGAGTTAGAATAAGTGCTCTACAATTTCACTCTCAGTTCTAGAATACTGTGATAGTTGGCTGTTTCAAACTTTCATCTGATGTCACTGATTATTGAATAGCCGAGTTGAAACAACAGAATTTGACCTCAGCACAAAAATTTTTGAAGGCTGATTTTCAAAAAAATGGTAATGAAGTCTTATTTCTTTTTTTTTTATCTTAACCAAAACTAAAACAAGAGTCATCTGAAATTCTGCTTCTTGAATTCTACTTCTTAATTGAGTTATTAACCTATTTAAAAAAAAAACAAATTCAGTGGAACATTGTATAAATAACAATAGAGAATCATAGCATTAAAATATTACTGAGTAATTCCTTAGCCGCAAAAACCTAGAACCAAATAGCAACTCATGAAGGTGCCTGTCTCAGTTTTGAATCATTCAAAAGATTACAAATAACATATTCTACCACGTCAATTTACTCTGTTCGTAGGTGAGTAACCTTAGTGAACTTTGACCCGTCTATAGTTATTAACCATCTGCTTCCAAAGGAAAATGATGCTTTCTTCAATGAAAGACATAAAAACACCGAGTGTATGCCTAATTGCCCAGCTGGCTGAGTTTAGAATAAAACACTGCAAAGCTGATTGGTGAATTGATTTTGCCATTTGCTGTGGTTTTCTGCAGGCATCTAATCAATTGGATAGTTTGTGCTGACCCATTTTTGGGTTATTTTGTTCTCTCTGTAATATTTATCTTCAATACCATTTTAGCTGTATGTATTTTTATACATTTGTAAAATGAAAGCACTCTCCTAATGCTGATTCTAGGGCTTTTGCATGACAGGTACATATAATGTACAAGAATACATAATTTAAAAAATTAAGCCAGTGTCCAGCATAATAAAAAGTTTCTACAGCGAATATATTTAGTATGGAGTTTTTTAATTTAATTAAGCTGAGGAACAAAAATTTTGAGATACAAGAATTTGAATACTACATTAATGATAAATTTGTGACTTTTCTTCCCTAAATATTTGACCCATTAGTTTACAGATTCCAGAATTTGGAAGTAACCTTAAATGTCCTCTACTCCCACAAGCCATCTCATGCTGGAATTCCCTCTGCAACATCTCCACCGTGTGGTTATTTGGCCTAAATCACCACCAGTGACGGGAAGCACAGTATGTCCAGAGGAAATTCATTTTACTCCTGTTCAGCTCTGATTGCTGCATAGCCCCTCTATATGTTAAGCTCGAACTGATCTATCTGAAACTCCTAACAATTGAGTTCAATTCTGCCCATTAGTGCCTAATACACTGAGCTTCAGTAACCCTCACTAATTCTCCCTTCCCATTGAAAGACCTTTCAATACACAAAGAGATATTAGTATCACCTACATCCCGGTACATTTCTGATTGATCTCTTTCAAATATTTTATAGTGTGTTCATATTCCTATTAAAAGATGGAGCTTAGAAGTGTACATTACTCATTAGGTGGTAGCCAGTTCTCAGAGTAAAGATAAATTATTCTACCTGCCAACATTCATGACATGAAGACATTTCTATTCATGCAACCTGAGGGACTGTGATACAAGCCACACACTGCAGAACAGTGGTCTATAATCCCTAATTGCTAACAGACATATCCCTCTTGTCAAATGACACAGTTTGCTTTTTGCTTTCTACACAGTGGAAAGCAGTTAAGTTTGCTCAAGTTAACCATGAGTTTTCAACTTCCAGGCTTTCATTCAAATTAAAAGCTTAATGAATTCGATTTAAAATCTTTAATTCAATATTTAATACTTATAATTCTATCAGCTGGTTCAGCTACACATAACAAGGAGAAATAATTGTTGTGGCTTAAAAAAAAATAAAAGTGTATTTCTGTCTCGTGAAAAAGCGACAGGAGGGATGTGACCCAAGATAGCTCAGTGGCTCCACAGCACCTCCAGTGGCCAGGTTGCCACCTTCCTTTTTCCAGGCATGAGGTTTCCTTCTCTGAGATCACCTCAAGTTCCTCAAGGGCCACTGAAGCCCCGCTATCACCTCCAAGTAGTCTGTCGGAAGAAGAAAAAAGGCAGAAAAGGAAAAGAAAACCCTTCCAGCTGACTCAGTTGTGGGTCTAAAAAATTATTATTATTATTATTTTTATCTAGTCTATGGTTATATAGCAATGCAAGGAAGACCCACCCCTAAATTACTTTTTATTCTGGCCAGCAAGTCTCAACTGAAAATGTAGTTCTTCTAACATAAGAGGAAAGAGAGAATCGCATTCTTTTCCACGTGTATGTAGAATATGAACATGAATTGTTCATCTGTTAAGTGATAAATCGAGTCACAACACATTTCAAAAGACTGAGAATCAGAAAAAGATGCTGTTTCACACTCACGAAAATTAAAATGTTTACAATATCTGGCAATGGTGTATAGCAAGGAAAACCCTGACACTCCTAGTGAAAGTGTGCATTTGTTCAACAGCTCTGAAAACCATTTTGTTGTTATCTAGTAACACTGAGTATCTATACTGTATAACTCAACTGTTCCATTCCTAATAGAATCTCTTGAATATATTCATCAGAAGACAAGTGATAAAATGTTTGTGATAGCGTAACATTAGGGGGAGAAAAAAAGATTGTAACAGTAGTAGAAAATATGATGACATTGCTTTACATGGAAGTCATATCTATAGGGATAAACCTTATAAACATTAGGTGTCATAGAAAGTCACTAAAGAAATCAACATAATGAGATCTTTTATATGAAGAAAACTGACAAGAATTAATAATTTATTATTCAATGGTAAAAACACACACTGCTTTTAAAAAATAATGAACTTATCTGCAAAACAGAAACAGGTCTACAGACATAGTAAACAAACTTATGGTTGCTGGGGGGAAAGAGGATGGGAAGACATAAATTGGGAGTTTGAGATTTGCAAATATTAACTACCATATATAAAATAGATTAAAAAATAAATTTCTTCTGTATAGCACAGGGAGCTATATTCAACATCTTGTAGTAATGTATACTGAAAAAGAATATGAAAACAAATATATGTATGTATTTGTATGACTGAAACATTATGCTGTGCACCAGAAATTGACACATTGTAATTGACTATACTTCAATTAAAAAACATGAAGAGAAAAAAATAATGAAAGTAAATCATGACAAAATTAGTGAAAAAAAAGATGCTCTTAGGAGGAAAGGAGGGAAATAAAGATCATGAGGAGAGGAAATGAGGTACATAGGAAAATTACTAATTGAGATACCATGTGTCAGGTAGAGGGCCCTAAAGAATGTTCACATTGTATGTATACATTATATACACTACTGTATGTATAACATGCTTCATTAAAAATATGTAAAAGCTAGGAAAGACGGAGATATGTCCTGATTAAAAGAAACTTGTATGAAACAGTGTGATAAAAAGAGGCTCAAAATAAAAAGGGAAAGACATAAAGAAAGTGCAAACTAAAACTAAGTAGGACTTACTTATGAAACAGCCTGACATTGAATATTTAGAAGACTAAAGTCATTAAAAGGACACATTATATAATAATACAAGGCAAAATTTATGAATATGTGATAGTCCTAATTCTGCATGGAACAAATAACACAGGGAATGGAGCAAAAACTATTAGAAAGGCGTAGAGAGTTCTGTTTCAATATTTTGTGTATTTATTGATGTCTTCACAATACCTAAAACAGGACTTGTGATACGAGGCATTCAAATTTGCTTTTGTAATAAACAGAATAAATAATTATAATGGAGCATTTATTGATGCTGTTAATTGCAGAGGAGTTTATTAGAAACAAATATTAACAACATAAAGGAATTGAATAATTCCAGAATACACATATAAACACCTATACATTCACATACATATACATAAATACATTTGTACATACATTTCTACATCTAATTATCTACAAGTAGTGCTAAATTTTCAGAACCTTAAAGATTTTAAAGCCAAATATTTTGACAAAATTAAAAACAAATAACAAAAGGGTGATCATAAACATATTAAGTGCTTAAAAGTAAGAAAATATCAGTATGTAACCCCTGGAATTCAAAAAGAAAAACATCAAAACTGATATTACAAATTATCTAAGCATCAATGAGCCAAATTTCATGCCAAACCACCTATGATTAGCAACATGGTATTCAGAAGAAAATGTGAAGATTTAATTGCTTTCTTTATTAAATCAAAGAAAAAAGTGAAGAAACCAATACATTATTTTAATTTTTTTAGGGAAAGTAGAAAGAGGAGATTTTATAAAGATGAGTTAAAGTTGAATAAATAAGAAAACATCAAAAATAAATACAAGTACTGGTTTTCTAACGATGAGAATGTCATTGTGAGACTTTGAAGCAAAAAATAAAAGAAGGAAAAATATAAATGTTAAGGGAAATTAAAATAGGTATAACCACAGATAAAGATTATAATTAAAAACAAAACTGAAAATATTTGAACATTTATGATAATCTAATTTATTAATGAACTAAGAACAGCAACATTTACACAAGGATAATTAGAAAACGTAAAAATTGGAAAAGTTGATTTAAAATCTATCCGTTAGAATACACTAGAATAATATGATTTCACAGCTGAAAATCTATGTGAAATTTTTGAAATATAGTATTTCAAATATGGAAAATGCTACAAAGCAACCTGATTTGTTTAATGGACCTGAATAAATTACACCAAAAATAATAAAGACAAAAAAATCAGTCTACTGACCTGCAAGCATCATTCAAAACTAAAAAATTCTAAATTTATTTGCATTAATATCAGGGACTAGATCAGAACTTTTTCTAGAGCCACTATTATTTTTATAGTAGTAAAAACATAATAAACCTTTGCATAATGAAATATAAATGTATATTAACATATCAGATTCAAAATATATAATATTAATAAGGACATTATATTTTATTAAATTAAAATGAGGAAAAAATAAAGACAGTCTATTCCTGGTGAATACTATTCTACTTTAAGATCGCCTAAAATACTCCCGGGGAATAGGAAACCTACTAAAATTCACTAAGGTGAATATAAAACAATACTAAAATAATTAGCTGCTATCATAAGTAATAAACAGTGAACACTGAAATGTGGAAAGTATTCTATGCATAATAGCAACAACCACAAGATATATATATGTTCATGTATAACTGAAAAATTGTGCTCTGCACTGGAATTTGACACAACATTGTAAAATGATTATAAATCAATAAAAAATGTTAAAAAAAAAAAAAAAACAACCACAGGGACAAAATCTCCTTGGCAAAAGTTAACAAGAAAGACACAGGACCTAGGTAACATAAAACTGTAGTGACTGAAAGACAAAAATCAATATAAGAACAAATAGAAACCTGTAACACATTCTTGTACAAAATCATAATATCATAAAATTATAAATTTTCCAAACACCAAGCATACTACACTAAAACTATAGTATATAAATTCATTTCATTTAGTATCCTGCCAGGATACTAAAAAATATATACTTTGGTGTATTTCAAGACAAGTTAAAGGGAAATACAACAACCCGCAGTGAGACTAGTCCGATACAAAGAATCTTGTGTGCCATGACCTTGACCTATGACATAGTAGCTACTCATTAAAAAAGTATTTGAATGAACGGTTTTGAAAAATAATGTATTAGGAGCATTAGGCTGTTTTGAATATTTGAGCAGGACTAGAAATTATGAAACAGTTATTTTCAAAATAATATAATTGTTTCACATGTAATAATTGTCAGGTACTCTGTTCCTTATTATTATCATTCTCTCGTCACTAAGCCAGTTAATGGCAGGTATGCAAGTTATGAGAACCTCCCTGGAGTACTGTCCTATGGCCTCACTTTTGTTCTCATGTAGAGATGATCATCGGAATACAGTATAATTTGATTTCATGCATTTTGCTCTGAGACAGCTAATAACATGCCAACTGCTTTGGTTCTTTCTTTAGAGAATTATTCAGGGCTTATAAAGATGATCTGCCACTGTTTGAGTTCCGGAGGCGAAGGCACATCTTCATCACCGACTAATGTGGCGCTTGCTCTCGGAAGGCAGGAGCAGGCAGGACAGAGGCTGCCTCCACATCTGTCTCCTCCAGGGGGCAGTGGTGCTTCCTCCCCACTGTTTTCTTTATTAACGCTAATTTAGCCTTTTAAGAATTGGCAACTCTTTTGCAAAATTTGAGCATGTTTTTCCCATAGAGGAATAGATTTGAGAATTTGCAGGACTGATTAGATTTTTAAACAGTTATGCAGTAAGCCTCATGGCCTCACAAATATTGCTTTCTGTTTCTCAACCTGAAAGTACAGTTTACTGGCATGATTATCATTGCTGTAAACAAATCTTCATTCCAAGAAACCTCATTCCATGAGGAGTTTGGATAAGAAGCCTGAAAAATTAAATATTTATGTTCTTTCACACAATCGGTAAAATCCAAATCTTCTCCAAAGATGACATTCTCTTCCCTGCAAATCTTCGGAACATGTGAGTGTCTGGCATACATATATATGTGTGTGTGTGTGTGATGATAAATGTTTCTTGTCTTAAGATACTACGTTTTGGGGTAATTTGTAAGCAGCAAATGATAACTAATACAAAGCACCAGCAGCAGAAGCGTTTGCCAATTCAAGTAATAGGCTTTTGAGACTCCTGTGTGTTAGGTACTCTGTACACAATAATGGACAAAATAGAAAAGGCCTGTGCTCATCCACCATATGGTATGCTAATAAAATACCCAACAAAACCATCCAGATAAATTTTTAATTAAAGTTGTGTTAAGTTCAATGGAGGAAATGTGCGGTGTGCAGGGTGTGTCAAACAGGGGTGATCCATCTAGGCTGGGGGGTCAGTAGTGACTTCTCTCAAGAAAGTCTGTTTCATGCTATGAAAAAAGCAGGTATGAGGGTGAGAATAGCATTTTGGGTAAGAAGTAGAAAACTATCATTACAGAGTCGAGGGGAAGCATATGCCAGGGCCCTGGGGCTAGAACTCAGTAAGGCAAAGACTCTGATGTGTTGAGCCTTATAGAACATTAAGTACTGGAATTGTTTCCTAAAAGCAATAAAATTTTGAAGTTTAAGCCAGAACACTCATAATCATATTTGGCACTTTACTTTTTCTTATTCAGTTACAATGTGTCAGTTTCTGTTGTACAGCATAACATCCCAGTCATACTTATATACATATACATGTATTCATTTTTGTATTCTTTTTCATTAAGGATTATTACAAGATACTGAATATAGTTCCCTGTGCTACACAGGAGAAATATGATTTTCATCTGTTTTTATATATAGTGTTTAACATTTGAAAATCTTTAATTCCCAAACTTATCCCTTCCCACTCACTTTCCCCCAGTAACCATAAGATTGTCTACTATGTCTGCGAGTCTGTTTCTGTTACATTTGGCATTCTAGAAGGACCATTGTTGTTCCCTTGTGGAGAAAACATGGATACTGGGAGGCCAGTTAGGAAACTGAGAGATGATGGTGGTTTTATGTCAGATGGCTATCCTGGGTTAGAGAGTGGAGACAAAGATACTCTAGAATGTAATCAGGTGTGCTGCTACAACATAAAATTAAAAAACATCTAGATTTCACATAGACACAAAATATTTACTGAATGGGAATATACTCTGTTTCATCAATCAGAACTATTTAATGACAACTTATAATGTATAAAACTATTCTTCATATACTATGGGGAAATAATGGATAAGGGCAAAAAGATTAATCCTACTTTGCTACAGGTTTCACTAGTATAATACTCTTCCTATTCCTTTACAAAAAATATCATAATAATATATTTAAAGGACTTAATTTCTGCCCAGAATTTGCTAATGACTTTTATATTTCTAATGTTAATCCTTTTCCACTGTTTTATTATCTAGCATAGCTACAAAGGTTGCCACCAATTGAGAAAAATAAAATTTTCTAATCCATGTGAGGAAGAGAAAAATACATACAGTACACCATAGCAGAAGAATTTCTCTTTTCTTTTCTAACATTTCCCCCCAGAATGATCAAAGTTCAGGTAATCAGTGATATAAAATGATGTAATCCCAGAAATCAATCAGTGGATACTTGAAGGAAAATCACCTTCTACTTTCATACAAGAGATTCCAGAAGGTAATCCAGACTAATTACTTGAAAGAAAGCTTTCTTTCCATTATAACTTTGCACAACAAAAGAATATTTCATGTTATTGAATAGTTCATATTATTCCATTATACAAAATATTGTAGTCAGATCAAATGATTTCTCTACCACACCTCTGATGATGAGTGCCTGTAGCAGCAGAATTCTATTTTTTAATCCCATTTTACAGTCATAAGGGTCACTTAGAGGGAAATTAAAAATAGCATATTTTGCTCTGATATAGCACTTTGCTTTTCATTTTATATCCTACTTTAAATAGATAAATAGCAATTATGGATTTTCTTTAGTGAGACGCTGTGTTGCAAAGATCAACTTATGAAAAAGAACATACTATGAAATGCAGAGTCAGTACTGTGCTTATGATAAAGTGTGTTCCAAAATAATGTGCATTCCTTCCTCTCCAGAGGACTATGGGGTTATTAGCTTTCCTAATGTACTTACATTTTCTGTAGCAAGTTTTACAAAAGTATCACACTTAGCCATTTCCTCTAGAATCCTACAGGGCAGCACTGAGAAATTGGACTTCATTTTGAATTCCACACTATGTTCAGCTCCAAATTCTGTGATTCTCTTAATAAAAGCACATCTTGTTTTGCCAAAGGCTGGTGATCTCCCAGGAGTCTAGTTCCCTGCCTTCATTTAATGATTATTGGGCATAATTGTTCAGGTTTCACTGATTAGCGTCTATCACCTTGACAGCCGTTTTAACCTTATGCGGATAAAGGGCAAATACCGTCTCATCATCTTTGGGTTATTACACTTGGTTCATACTCAGTGATTATTGACTCTGTACCTCCGACTCAGATTTAAATAAAAGGCCACTTATACCATATTAGACAACCCATGCTTTAATTTTATGAAGGTCATGCTTATGTCAGGAGCTGTTAAGCCATCAACCTAGACTCCAAACATCTGCTCAGGGTTAGCATTAAATAGATCCCCAGAAATCCACAATAGAAATACAATGAAGTTTGTGCGTGTGTGGTGGGGGAAGGTTAGCATACACTTACTATTGTATGAAACAATATTGAAGAAAAGCTACTCAACAATTATATGTGGGGGATTGTTATAGTCACTACAACTTAGGGGACATAGAAATTTGGTAAATATACCTTAACTGATCATCCATTGAACAATTAACTACAGATTTCTGAAAACAAGAACAAGAAATCATGCATAATTTTATTCTTTCTTCAGCACCCAAGGAGTTTTCTTAAAACAAAAACCAAAATAAAACACTGTAATAGGAATATTTGCAAACATACTTTTTACAAATTTGTGATGCAGAACACCGTATTTATTTTACGTTGTACCTTAGAGAAAAGCACTGAGGCAATGTTTTTTCATATGATAATATGGATCTGTAATACTGCCAAAAACAGTAAGGAAGTCAGTCAAATAATATCTTCTTCCTCAGAGCTTGGCAGGAGATTGTGGTCTGTTCTTAAAGAGAAAAGCTACTATTGAGACATCAGCTTTGTCGTTTACAGACGGGTCTACTGCGAATTGTGTCACAGTGGAGCTCCCACGTGGAGGATAACTAACAGAGAAAAGATAAAACAGACCGCTTGTCCTAGGACTGAGTCACCACTGAATCACCATTTCTTATTTTGACAACTTAATCAATCACAGCTTCTCCTCATTGTTGTCTTAGCCCTCATATCAAAAAGGAGTCGTGGGCATTTTTATTTCCTTTGTACAGGGAAGACAATCGAAGATCATAAGACCTCAGAAATTTCCCCATTACACAGGTTTACATGTTGGCTAATCATGTAAGATTGGTAAAATTACTGATTTTTAAAGTCTCTAATAAGTTCTCCTTCTTAAGAAGAAAAAAGCATATTATTAACCTGACTTGTAAAAACTGAATGGTGTGGACTCTTTTATATATGTGTTCCAAGACACAGGCTTCTGACTTAGATTATTTTTCAGAGGATTTAAAAGACGTGGGATAACTCAAACATTCTGACCTCTGTAGAAAACATTGGTTAGGATTTCTTGGTCCTAGTGGTACCAGATGTTTAAATCAATTGTATAGTATTTACACTTTTTTGTACAAAAGTTAAGAACTTTTGGTCAATAGATAACTAATTCCAATTGAGATATTATTCAACACAGAGGCTAATTATAGCTTACTAAGGTGCATGTATTTGTGGGGACGTGAAATAAGATCTGGGCGATACCACAAATCAACAGGGAAAATAAGGGCTGTTTTTGGAAAAACTGATTTACTATCTGGAGATAAAATACAAAGCTGGATTATTAGTTCATATTGTACAAAGATGAATGATTAAACAATTAAAACCCAAAATATAAAATGTCAAACTCTAAAGCTAATACAAAGAAATATAAGATATTGGTGCTGGAAAGATCTTAAATTGACAAAAACAGCAGAGACTCTAATGTGAAAATTAGATAGATTTAATTACATTGAAATTAAGGACTTCTGTTGAGTAAAGGATATTATGAATAAACTCTGGAGTCAGATGACAGATTGGTAGGTGTTATATATAGCATCAAAAACCCACAAAGAATTAATATCCATTGATGCTACCTTCAAAATATGTCCAGAATCGCACTGCTTCTTACCATCTCTTTTGTTAATATCAAATTCAAGCCATCATCCTCTCTCGCCTGGATGCTACCGTAGCTTCTTGACTGGTCTGCCTGCTTCTACACCTGCCCATGGACTGTGTCTTTTCAACACAGCCACCAGAATGCTTTTTTATAAATCATACACAAGAGCATGTCATTCCTCTGCTCAACAATGGCCACTGCCAGCCCACCTCACTCAGAGCGAAATAAAAGTTCTGTCTCTTCTCTGATTAGACTTCCTACTACCATGTGTCTTCCCTCTAGCTTTCATGCTGTTCCTCAAACACTTGCATTATATGTGCATCTTAAGTCTTTGGTTAGCTTCTCTCTTGAAGGTTTCCTCCAGATACCTTCACAGATAATACTCATGACTTCTCCAAGTCCTTATTTAAATGTCACCTGCTGAAAGACTTCTGTGCTAATCACCCTTCTCCCAATTCCTTTATCCTGTTCTACTTTTCCTCTTTTTCCTAACACTTCTACTTATCACCTTCTAACATACATACTATTTCATTCTCATTCATTTAACTTCCTTGTTTTCTACGTACCACCATCCCCCACCACTGCTAACTAGAATGCAAGCTTCAGGTTAAGATTTTTTTTTTTTTTGTCATCAATCTATCATTCACCAATATATCCTCAGTGCTTAAAGAAATACCTACCACAGGGTAAGTGTCAATAGAAATCTAATTAATGAATGAACTAATGAATGGATATATGAAAATAACAAAATTGTAAAATTCATTCTCGTTCTGAAAAGGAACCAGGTAAAGATGAGCAATCCAACAGAAAAATGAACAGGTTCTTCACAGAGAGTAAATTCAAGTGGTTAACAAATATAAGAAGAGATGTTCAAATTCACTAGAATATCACAGATTAAAACTACTATGAAATTAAACTTTCCATGCAAGAGATTGGCAGAATTCGAAAGCTGGGTGTCACCATGGTTTGACGATGTGGAGAGGGGAACCTTCCTCATGCACTATTAAGGAGTGTAAACTGGTATAGCCTTTTGGGGATGTATTCTGGCAGTTCCCTGTTAGGTTAGTATGTTTACCATCCATGGCTCAGTGATCCCTTGCTTTCATAGTCTTCCCAAGAGGGAGTGCATATGCACATATTTGTCACAGTATTGTTTGAGCTAGCAAGAGAATGGAAGAGACTTAGTTAATGACTAAAGGGGGACGGATGAATAAAATATACAGATCTGCACCACAGAATCTTATGAATTAGTTACAAATCACAAATTAGCTATATATCAGGCAAACTAGAGAGATTATAGAAATGAATGCTGAAAACAATGAAGTATGAACATAACTGAAATACAATTTTAGTGCATGCACATTAAAAATGCACACTACTTATTTTACAAAGACACCCTTGTATTTAAGAGTATAGTGGGGGAGGGTATAGCTCAGTGGTAGAGCGCATGCTTAACATGCATAAGGTCCTGGGTTCAAACCCCAGTACCTCCATTAAAATAAATAATATATGAATAAATAACCTAATAACCTCACCCCCCCAAAAAAAAATTAAAGAAAAAAATGTAGATCAGACACATTGTAGCAGTTGGAAGGGAGGAAAGGATATGATGACCAAAACCGACAGTAACACTATTGCCATCAGCACAAGGGCAGGATCCGGCTCCAGGCTTCCCTCCAGCGGCGTTGGCAGCTTCTGTTGTTTCTACCAGCCCTTTCTACCTTAAGCTTTTGAAGTCCTCCCACCTGCTTTGCAACCAAATCCTTGTATTAAATGTGTAAAATATCTAGAAAGGGCTTTCTCTTCTTGAGGATATGCTAACTGCTGCTATACTTGATGACATTAGTCTGTAATGACTGAAAAGCATAATTCACTCAATCTCTAAAGTTGAGAGAAAAGAAAGAAAATCAGAAAATATACATAGAGCAGGTATAGCTCTTAAATAGGAAAAAAAAGTTGAATTAAATGCACTCATAAGCTACAATTCATTTAAATATTTCTTCACTTTAAATTTAGGTTTTCCAATAATTTATTGCAAGATGGTTACATTTTCTCTGTGTGTGTGTGTGTGTGTGTGTATGTATTTTTCAAGATAAACAGAGAAAGAGAGAAAGCAGGAGACTGAGAGAGAAAGATAAGCTAAGCCAATAATCATTGGATATTGTACCAGGAGGCCAATAGGGCAGCTTGCCCCAGGAACAGGGCATACTTTGGGATGAAGCAGTTCTTTATTATAAAGGAAATTTCTGGAATGAAGACCAGCTGTCAAGCCTCACCGGCCAAAACCTCTGCAGCTGAAGAATAAGTGCCTTGATCCTGAGGGAGGATCCGAACAGCACACCACGGTGGACACGGAGGTGCCAATTTTCTGTCACACTGTCCATTACACCTACCTGAATCCTTCCTTTACCATCCATGTCCCACTGAGAATGGGCATGCTGTCCAGTATCAGTTGGAAGAGAGATCCTTTATCTTCCTCCTTCCCCCTCTTTCCTCCTTTTTATTTTTCTTCTTAAAATATTCTTTTAAAAAAATTAAGGAGGAAGTTGTGTTTCTTATTGACAGCAGACGAAGTATTTCCCTTCTCACTTAAAAAGATTAGAACAATACTTTAATTATTGAATTCTTTTGTTCCTCTGTTCATCCAGTGCCATTTTATCGATTAATTGCTATGTGTTTCCTTGTTAAAAAATAAACCTTGATGCCACTTTTAATTTTGAAGACATTCTTATTCAGCTGAATAGTTCCCTGGCTTTCTTTATAGACACGTGGATCTTGGTATCAGGATAAAACAAGCACAATATGATGACAGCCTAATGACAGAATTCCAAGAGCCGCCGAGAGGAAATGAAATGTTAGATAGAAAGCATCCACACATCCTTTTTCCTTCACACTGAGTTTTTCTTGTAAGGGAAGAGGAGTTATCTCTCAGAAAGCAATTTGTAGGCAGAGAAGTTAAAACATCTCTTTTTCCAATAAACACAAATTATGACCTTATTGCATGGAAATCTTTAACTTAATAAACTCTTATTTTCTGAGGACATAAAACAAACACTCAAACGTCAACCACACTAATACTGACAGCCAATTCCAAATACTATAGTATCTCTTGACTTTTTTTTATGCATACAATCATATAAGGAATTAATATTTTGGTGTGAGATAGTCTGATGCTCCATCCCAACTAAGTGATGTTGAGTAAATTATTCAATCTTTTCAATTCTCAGTTTTCTCCTCTGTAAAATGGAGATAAGCATTCCCATCAGTTTGTGTCAAGAATTAAATTATATTTATCAAGGCACAGATTTGTTTGATGTTTTAATCCAAAGAGACAGAATTTAAATGTCTGAAACATTTATGTAAACTTCTTAGATAAACATAGGGTGAATAAACAGTCATTGTTCTAGAATTAGACAATCATCAGATCTTTTGCATTTAATTCAGACTGCCTTCCTTGATACCCCTAAGTTGCAAAGCTGGAGGAAATGTGGATCACAGGGGTCAATGCCCTCGATTTTGTCACCCTCGGACAATGATGTGCCAGAGCGCTCTGTATCGATGAACAGTTGTAAATACAGACAAGTGAGCCTGTGAAATTGATTTCTTTTAAAGTAAATTTGCTCACTTAAGTTCAGACCATGGCCTAAAGACCCAGGGACATGGGCACAGCCATACAAATTCAGTCCAATACTAGGCTATGGTCTTTGGAACAATGGACAACCACAAGAACATCAGTTTTTAAAAAATCCCAAGTATAGACTTGCCTACATTGAGCTTGGATTTGAGGGGCACGTTGTGCTTCCTCAAAGATCAGTGGCTCATTCGGGAGTTAGTCTTATGCTGTCATCACAGATCAGACATCATTGGCTGGTCAGTTAAGGAACAGATTTCATTATGTATTTTTTTCTTTTCTTCCTTCTTTCTTTACTTTGTTCCTTATTTCCTTCCTTCTTTTTATTTCATAATAATAACAAATGGCAACAAGAAGCAGGGAAAGTGGTGCATTTATTGGCTATCATTAGAAAAATAGACAGCTGTAACTGTATTTACTCTCCAAAATTATGGGATATGCCATGCTGACTACATTTAGGAAGTGATTGTGTACAATCAGCACTGCTTCTAATGTATGGTTCAGTAATTGCCCAAATGCTCAGTATCTTCATGTTATATCTACACATAATGTGAAGACATCATCAACCAAATACTCCAAAATTAATCATTCTCCATATTTTACTTTGGTTATCATCTTTATTTTAAAACTACCTATATTCAGTAAGACATAAATTCTTTGTTTTTAAGAAAATCTATCTAAAATATAGTTTATCTTTCAATTGTACCACAATATGCAGGTGGAGTGGAGGGGCAGAGGTGAGAGAGGAAAGAAAATGAGAAGCATGGTTCCTGGTATCACGTCAAGCAAGACCACACTAAGGTGATGAAACTTGACATTGGCTCATTTGATGTTTATAAAGCACTTCAAACTTATGATGTCATTGTTCAATAAGCCAGAGGTCCTAACTCGACACACAATAATAATCTAAAAGGACGAAGATTAGCATGAACTAAAAAGATTGAAGGAAGTAAGAAAGAGATATAACTGGAAGTGGCTGACGAAGGATAAGTAGAGTTAAATGTGAGAGGAATGAAGGGGAAAGAATGTCTGTAGAGGGGAAAGCACACTCAAGGTCATGGAATAAAAACTTTGTACAGGTGACCTTGAACAATGCAGGGCTAGGAGCACTGATCCCCACCCCAGTTGAAAATCTGCTTATAACTTTTGACTCCTCAAAAACTTAACTACTAGTAGCCTACTTTGGTCCAGAAGCCTTACCAATAACATAAACAGTCATTAACACTTATTTTGTATGTTATATGTATGATATACTGTATTCTTACAATAAAGTAAGCTAGAGAAGAGAAAATGTTGCTGGGCAAATTATAAAGAAGAGAAAATACATTTACAGTACCATACTGTATTTACTGGTAAGTAATTTATGTTGTCTGTTGACAGGATGAATCATCTGTCTTTACCTACATCAATACTGTCTTACTGATATGAAATATTGTAGATATATTACTAACACTTAAAAATGAAAAGATGATGTGAAAAAGAAATTCATATTTGTTTACAGGTTTAACAATTCATGCATGGATAACAAAGACGCAGCAGCAATGTGATGGCTTATGTTAGCCCAGTATAATTCATACAATTGTTTCATGGTAGCCTAGCCTATACACTGATGAATGAAACTTTGTAAAATTTTAATGGCATGTAGTATTACAGTCATATTTATAATACAGTGCTGGAAACATTGTTACATTAAAAAAAGCACCTGTAATGAGAGGCTCACATAGTTTCTCCAAATATAAGAGAGAAAGGCATACTATAAGGTCATGTAATTCTTTGAAAGTAAAGTTATAAAACAATAAGAAAACTAACCCATTATTAATTTTATCTTAAATATCGCTCACCTTATGCCTATGGAAAGATAGGTTATCCACTGCAATGCAAGTCTTGCACACAATGTTCTACACATATATTTTTGTGTATTTATTGAGAAATCCATGTGTAAATGGACCTATATGGTTCAAACCTTTGTTGTTCAACGTCAACTGTACATACTGATTAATAGCTCTGTTGTACTTGGTCTCCCATATAAGCCGTCTCTAAGCTAGAGATTAGAATGCAGGGCATTTTTAGGAAATGCCTTTGGAATCAACACCTGGGGACAGGCAAGGAAGGAAGTTGGATTTGGCAGAAAAATAAGTTGAGCTTGAGGCATTCCCAGTGATGGCTCAGCCAGCTGTACAGGTTGGCTTCCAGCAGACAGGCAGCTTGAACTTGGGATGGCCCTTCAGGGTTGTCCTAAGTTGGAGACAGCACCTATGTTGATCATCAGTGGATACCACTGGCCCATGAAAAGAGGTATGACTTTGGATAAGGAAGATTTTTAGCTGAGGGACTTCTCGAAGTGAGCCGAATCTGAGAGCCATTTGCTGTCACAGTCATAGCAGGTGGGGACTTCATTCCTAAAAGTGGGTCTGGGTAGCACGTCAGAATCTACCCTATTCCCTAAAACCTTTCTTTTTTTCTTTTGTTAATGATAACAGACATATTTCAATGAAAGAATAGAAGCCCAATAGAATGAATATATTGTAGTTGGGAATTGAATGAGACAGTTTCTGTTGGAGATGAAAGGGAGATATACTTATCATGTACTATTGGAACTTGGCTTTAGGGTTATAAGATCTGGAAGAGGAATTTGGATTTGATGCAAGTTAGCAATACAGGGGTTATGCTTTCATGATTGGGTTACTACAACAGTGGAATGTTGGATGAGTTGAAGAATAGAAGACTGGAAGCAGAGAAATCAACTAAACAACTAACAATAACAGATATTAGTGAATGCAGGCATGGACTTGTTAATATGGACAAGAAAACAAGAAAAATACATATATGAGAAATATTTTAGCTACACAAAAGGACAGCAGTTAGGCATCGCAAGAAGAGAGAAAAAACGAATTGCATTTTGTTGTCATGTTAATAAGAAGACTTCAAAGATACTGGCACCATTAGAGGGGCATTTGTATTTTTATAGGTATTTAGATTAAAAATTAAATTCTAATGTTGAAAATTGCCTTATCAGGAAGATATGGGAATTCGTGGATACTCTAAAACAAGGAATGTTTATATAACATAATACAGATAGACTTCTATAATAATGATGTATGGGTGCTATTCCAATAAATCGATTCTACAGCCATTTAGGACACGTAATACCTGGATTGATGATTTTTTAAGTCAGTCTTTATTTCGGGAGGGAAGGGGGTGGTAATTAGGTTTGTTTGTTTGTTTATTTTTAGAGGAGGTACTGAGAGTTGAACCCAGGACGTCATGCATGCTAAGCATCTGCTCTACCACTTGAGCTATACCCTCCTCCTGGATTGATGGATTTTAGAGGAAAAGACATCAGTAGGTATTAGTAAGCTGTGACTTAACTGTGTTGCATCAGAAGAAATTGATGGTGCAAGGCTCAGTAGCCGGCCAGGAAAAAAAATATATCCACAGACCCACTGCTTCTTTTCTTGTATTACAAGACAGATCCACTAGGATCAGAATGAGTAAATGATCACAGGTTTTGTAAGGAGGTGATGCATTTGGGATTTGTCTAGAATCTTCAGGAAGGAGGAATAGGAGATACCACCTTATAGTAAAGGATCCAAACAGCACTGTGCTACACAGGCAGAAGGAAAGGGACTGTCCCCATGGCAATATATTTATTTCACAGAGTGAACTTAAATTGAATTTTCTATCAAGATTCAATCTGTTTTTTTGAAGTTATTAAAAAAAAACACCTTTATCGAGCTATAATTCACATGTAATTTACTCTTTTAATCATTCAATTTAATGTTTTTGTTTTATTCATAGGGCTGTGCAATAATCACCAC
Source organism: Camelus dromedarius (assembly GCF_036321535.1). Classification (NCBI taxonomy): domain Eukaryota; kingdom Metazoa; phylum Chordata; class Mammalia; order Artiodactyla; family Camelidae; genus Camelus; species Camelus dromedarius. The sequence continues at coordinate 30,605,236 of NC_087448.1, forward strand.
TATTTAACTTTAGAATATCTCATCACCCCTCCAGCAATGCTCCCTAATCCTTAGTGGTCATGCCCCATTCTCCCCTCTCCCAGCCCTGCAACCACTGATCTCTTTTCTATTTATATGAATTCCCTCATCTGGACTTCCCTGACTTTTCATACCTTACACAGATAGTATGAAGTATAAGGAAAATATTTGAACTCAAATCCACTTCATGCTAAAATGACTCTTTTCTTCCCCATTATATCATCCTGACACAATTAGAGCAATTGACTTAATGCAAACAGATAGACAGGCTTTCAGGCAACTCTCCCCTAATATTCACCTAGACTAGGGTATAAATGGAGGCCAGTGGACTAAGTGTCTAAATATTTTCAGGTTATAGGTCAAGTTATAAAGTTACCCATCAAGCGGGCTCTTGATACCCCCTGTCCCTCTTCCATATCACTAGTTTCTGGCCACGGACACTCCCCTTTGCTTCTCCCTTGTGGCTAATCCTGAACCATGAGCAGCTTCATGAAGATGTGTAGAGACTCCCTGCCTTCAGTTCAATCCCTGTCCTTCCTTTCTCACAGTGATGCCTTGGTCCCTCTTATGGTCTAGGGGTGTTGGTACAGTCTGCCTTTGGTAGTATAGGCCCATAGAAAAAGTCTGTACCCACCCTGGATGTTGGCTTGAAGACATTTGGTAGAAATTCTGGAGTTCTAGGTGCTCAGAGTGGTGGAGATGGGGCTGGGTTGCCGCTGAGTAGGTATAGCCTTTTGTTCCTGTAAATTCTTCTTTCCAGGGTGAATGGTGCAGTCAGAGAAAGGCCAGAGCAAGGTCCTCTAACACATGGATCCCAGACACTGTAACCTCTTGCTCAGCTCAGAGTACACTAAGCAGTAGCTCAAGTCGGGGACAGGTGTTAGGAAAAATACCACTTTTCTAAAGACGCCTAATGTCCATAACTCAATCCATGTATAAACCAGCCTTAATTCAAGCAATGCATTCAATCAGAATTCCCTCCATCATTAAAATAAGAAAGTGCATTTAGCTTGTAATATATGTATTTTTCTCATGTTTTATTTATTGGAAGAATGATGAAACACAAATGATGGAAGGAAATTTTCTTAAGTTTCCCCTAGTTAAGGAAATTTAAGAGAGCTAAATAATACATTGAATTCAGGTAACTGTAAGTGACGAACTGGAATTTTAGGAAGAACCTGTAAACCTTGGTTTATTTTCTAGTTCTCTGTGGCTGAAACAAAAAAAAACAAACAAAAATAATATTAAAAAAGAAAGAAAGAAAAGAAAACCAAAACTAAATCAACCGAAATAAACTCCTCCCAATTCCTTCCTTGATTTCTAGAGTAAGTAGAAATCAACGCAAAGATATGAGTGATAAGTTCTTAAAATGAGACACTAACATTACATTCTCCTCCAGGAGAAGGTGAACGCCAGATTCATTTAACAGTGAAGCAGTCCAGATTTTTCTATTCCTACAGCAGCCCTGAGACAGTGATATATGAAAATGTATTGACTTGAAAGAAGAAATTAATTAAAAATAGAAATTCATAAACTTAGAGGTTGACGAATTCTCCAGGGTCATTGCCTTCCTGCAAAATAAAGTTTCCTCAAGTTCACTCCCTCTCTGCCAACTTAGAGTGATGGAGATGATTGTCCCAGCCAGCGTTGTGGCTTGCCTTTCCTTCACTACCTGTTCAGGTAATCAGTCAGAGAACAATGTGAATGCCGTTGCCCATGTCAATTAAATTAGGTCAAAAGTGTAACAGCAGTGGGAAAGAAAAAAAAAAAAAAAAAAGATCAGACAGTAAAGCAAAAGCCCAAGACGCTGGAGTACCTTATGGTATGAGCAAACAATTCACTACACAATTTCTAGAGAGAGGAAGCTCACAAACTGTTAAATACTGTTTTCCTTTGGGTAAAATTTTAATTAAAAAAGCAGCATGGATGCAGCTTTCAGGTCGTCACTATTCAAATAGCTGAGAAAACTGTTTGAATTTTAAAAGCCCGTAGTATGTCATTTAAAAAATATTTTTTGCATGTATTTAAATATGATTTGATCAATGCATGTGAGATCACAGTAGAGCAAGAAAAACCCAGGGTAAGGCTGGTCTTTGTACGTTACACTGGAGAGAGATGTTAGGGGTTGGTTTGCTTAGGTTTTGGTGAGATTGGTTGTTTTCTGAGAAAATTACAATTAGCAAGTCTTCTTAAAATTGCTTTCAATAACCTAATAAAATGTCTTGGTTTCTTTGTAAATCAGTTATTGAATGAAAAGAAATTGGTAAGAAATCACACAGTCTCCAGGAGGTCTTAGGAGTGAACTATGTACGTAACTGATACTGAGGAAGAAGACACAGAAATAACAAACACAGCAAAATAAACAGAAATTGATTGAAAGCATTGTTTTCTTTATTGTGAGATTGTACACTGTGGCATTATTTATAAAGCTGGGAGTTTGCAAGTGGCTCTTGTTGAATGATAGATAAGTTTCCAAGGAATTTTGTTTTTAAAAAAAACCTTAAAAAGCTATCATTGCATAGTTCTTTTGAAAATACTGTATCTCGAAATAAACCATACAACTGGCCAACACACAGAGGCTTTATTCTTCACTTTCAAGGCGTTTCACTATTACACCCAGAGCAATATTTATCGTTTCAAAAAATGCAGTATGTAAGCATTTAATTTAGTGAATATATTATAGAGCTTTCCTTGTTATTCCTTTGATATCGGCGCTAACAAAAGCATTTTCCACAATGGAACGTGTAGGTAGCCAAAAATTTATTTATATGAATTATACACACACATAAACTAGGCATACAGATTTATGTTTTGTGTGACCCTTTTAAGTCTCTGTACTTGCTGTTAAGTTGTATATTTTTCCGTGGGAGCACGTAACTCATGAGAAAATGACTAACATTGAAAACTCAGTTAAGTCTCAAAAATAGGCATTAGTTCTCAGACATGACTCTCCTTTTGGGAAATCAAAGGTTTTATTGCTGGATAAATTAATGTTTCAAATGTATGAATACAGATGCTGTTTGCAAATTTGTCACAATCTGTCTTCCAGCAGAAGAATTTATACTGTATACAGTAATAGAAAACAGAAAACTGCATATTTCACTAAATTGCAGCTGTGTGTGGAAGATTTATGCGATTATTTTTTGTCAGTGAAACATGTAGTGAAACACCCTTGTATTTCACTGGAGTGTTGTAAATGGACCGTGTATATTTATTTTTAAACTTATTCTACATTGATTTCACAAAATATATAATACCCTTCCTTATCACATTAAAATGAACAAGCATATTAAATCTGTTCAGAGTAATTTCATTACTTCAAAAGCCAGCTTATATTTAAAACATTGAACAGGATTTTAACTTTCGGTCTTAGGAAAGTCACCCATATGCTTCTCCTACCAAATATTTTCTTAGATCCTGAAAATGTGTCAACACTCAACAAAATGAATTGTCAGTGTATTAAATATTTAGATTATGAATTTGAGTATTGTTGATAACTAAACCTGAGCATTGCAGGCCCGAAGCATTATATAGAGCATTACCTAATTGTGCATGTCAATGCGAGTGTACATGTAAAACCCACAGTCATTGTTATATAAAGTGGTTACATATTGTGTTATTATTATTATTATTGGTGCTGGGATAATGAAAAACTCTGCTTTGTTGGTTTATATTCCAAACTAGAGGAGAAAGTAGTCTTTTTCCAAAGAAGTTTGGAAATTAGTCTTTTTCCAGTCCCTCATAATATTAATCCATAGATGAAATGGATTCCACCAGAAAGTCAACTGGACAACGATGTAATATCCAGGAGTCATGGAGCATTTTAACTGGAGAGCCAATGACAAAGTCATTTCCACAGTTAAAAAAGAAAAGATGGTCAGACATTATACTTCACATCAAACTGAAGTTAAGTTTTCAAAGATTAAGTATTAATTCGCAGTTTGAGAGGAAATTTTCTAGAAAAGCAGAAGAATACATTGGCCATAAATATTTCTGGCTCCAATATCTAACAGAATGAATTTTTTTTTTGGCTGGGGGAGGTAATTAGGTTTACTTATTTTTAGAGGAGGTACTGAGGATTGAACCCAGGACCCCACGCATGCTAAGCATGTGCTCTACCGCATGAGCTATACCCACCCCCCAGAATAAATTTAAAACAAGACTAAAGAGAAAAAGAAAGACCAGCAACACTACCCAAACGAAGACTGGTACAGCCTCCTGACACAGAGCTTCCAAGGCAGCAGTAAAAAACAAAAACAAAAACAAACAGATGATTCTAGTTTCAAGAGACAAAGCTCAGCTCCCAACCCAAACTCCATGCTCCAGAGCAGAAATTAGAGTCAACAAAATCCTGAGAGCCTTCATTAAAGTCCCTAATTTAGAAAATGGTGAGCCATCAAGATTGCTTATCTTTTCCACTCGATAACCTTGGTGCAGGAGGGAAGGAGCCAATGGGAGAAGAGACTGATAAAACCCAAGATGTGACCAACCCAAATTTATATTCGCTGGTGGAAGCACAGGATATGGAGCATCACGAAGAAGTGAAAAAAAAAAATGTAATTCTGTACAATTGTATCTTGTATCTTATAAATATTAATACTGATCATACCAGAAGAATATGCCATATTAGACATTTACCATAGTATCAGAAAGGAAGAAGAACCTTGGGCTTTCCTGGAAAGGTTGAATTGAGGCTGTAGGGACTGGCGTCTGCTCGCTTACTGGAAGGCTGTCAGAACCACCTGTGTATCGCTTAGCATTTGGTACAGGGGGAACCTGCATGTGTTTCTCCTTACAGAGCATGTGCGTGGTCATTTTAAATAAATGTTTTTGTTCTCTTCATAAGAATTCTGGCAAAAAAAAAAAATCATTGGAAATATCAAATCTCAGTGCCCAGTCAGCACAATCAGGGTAGGCTTTTTTTTCCTCCACTTTTGGTACAATATCTCCTTTCTTTCTCTCCTCCACAGCAACACATGTACTGACATACACAAACCACACAGAATTATGTTTACATCAGGCTGTGTGTTACGGTGTGAACCTTAGAACATAAACGTCAGTATTAGGTTCCTTATTTGGGATCTAAAAACATCTTGTTACTTTAGTGACAGAAAATTAACTAGAGAGGGGGCAGTGTTCACTTTATTTTTTTTAACATTTTTATTGATTTTTAATCATTTTACAATGTTGTATCAAATTCCAGTGTAGAACACAATTTTCCAGTTATACATGAACCTACATATATTCATTGTCACATTTTTTTTTCTCCGTGAGCTACCAGCGTTCATTTTATTTACACCAAACCAAAAACATATGATTGGACATGAATTTGAGTCATTCCTAACCCATAGCCACATACACTTTACAAACTGAATGGACTATTTTTACATTTTATTTTGATAGTTGGATCTTATACATTACTTACAACACTCTTGTTTTCTAGTGTCATCCTTTTAGTAACAAAGATTAAAATTGGAAGCCAACATTTTTCAACTGTGAAGTACTGGCTCCCATTACTCAAAGCAACTAAAAGCAGAATTTATTTTAATAGGATTTGCAGTAAAACAAGGCATATAAAAATCAGATGCATAGGCAAAGACTTTTTTCATCTTTAATCATTAAGCTACCAGTACAAATTGAGCCCTGAAGTTATTTCATTCCCCAAAGAGATCAGAGATTTAAAGAATTCAGGGGGATTAAACATTTGTGTTTGAGTGAACATGCTAAGTGTTTTTGTGCTTGCTATCATTAAAATAGTATTTTCAATACTTTATTTTAGATGCATATACCATATTTTTTCTTCTTTCCTAAAGATGGCTTGTAACTCCTTCTAGGATGTGGCATTAAGAGCTGGTAGAGTGATTGTTTTATTATTAACTGTCCCAAATATTGCCTTTGGTATATTTAAAGTTTTATTGGTTTATTTATTTATTTAGTTTTTCAGGACATTCTTCTTCCTTAGACCTTTCTGAGTCTCTAATTATCCTGTTTACCTATGATCTTAAATTAGGGAAGAAAAGTTAACAATGGGAAAATAACCTTTCATTAAACTATGGTTTCTGAGGATAAGTTTTAGTGTGTGACCATATCAGAATCAAAGAAACAACTTGTACAAAGTTTCGAAGTTTGTTTGATTAGCACATGAAAGCTTTCATATCTGTAAATACATAATTAATTATCCATTTCTTTTATTTCCTATATAAGGTACTATGTATAAAGGACACGTTTCCATGGAGGGGACTTAGCCAGAAAAAGAAATATCATGAATATCACTGTCATGTGTTCTCGGGGTCAGGAGAGTAAGTCCATTCATTTGAAAATATATATTGAATGCCTTCCTTGTGTGCAATAATTTTTCAACCACTGAATTATAAAATATACACTAACTGCATATTAATAACATTGTTGTTTGTAAAACAGAATACTTACGAAAGTTAAAACTGAGAAAAGAGGCAAGGATTATAGGAAGAAGAAATTAACTAATAGAAGTTACTTACCAAAAATGCAGAAGTAAAGTGCTGACAAAGGAGACATGAGGGCCAACCTGTTCAGCTAAAAATAGCCCTTCACTGAGTACATGCTAGGTGCATTATAAATTTCTTCTCATTTACTTTTTCAGTTCAATATATGAGATAGTGTATCAGTTATTGTGTTCTTCTGCAAGTAGCAGAAAACACTAAGTCAAATTGGTTTAAATATTAAAGAAATTTAATATCTCACCATAATTGGAATTTCAGAGATAAGGCAGGCTTTGGGTGCAGTTCTGTCTGGGGCTTACTTATATCATCCACAACTCACAATCTTTCTGCCCCTGTGCTCTGCTTTGTTAACCCTTCCTCTTGCTTCAGTCTAGTTTCTTTCACGGTACAAGGAAATCACTGATGGAAATGGTTGGTGAATGACTCTATGCAGGAAGCAAGGGAGGAAGTCAAGCATGTATGGCTGACCTTTGAAAAACACAGGTTTGAACTGCACGGATTCACTTATGGTGGATTTTTTCAATAGTTAGTATTACGGTGCTACACGATCCCTGGTTGGTTGAGTCCGCAGATGTAGACCATGGATGTGGAGGAACTGCAGTATATGGAGGGCGATTACAATTTACATGTGGATTTTCCACTGCTCAGAAAATCTGCGCCCCTATCTTCCTCCTAGTTCAAGGGTCAGCTGTACTATAAGGCATCCTTCAGTGTGACCTGGTCTGCTTAGGCCACAGGCTCACTTGTGGATGAGTAACAGGACCTACAGGAATACCATAGATTGACTTAGAATGACCAGTATCCATACCAAGAGCTGGGAATGGGCTCACCTTTCTCTGAGTAATTTTGGGAGGGAGTGGATTCTTGAACAAAACTGGAAACAAAGAAGGTGGTCAAAGTCATGGATGGAGGTTGACCAGAAGCTTATCCAATTCCAGATCCTTTGATTACTGTTACCATCTTACAACCATGTGAGCTGAGCCATATGACCCTTAAAGAGCTGAGGGAAGGAAGATTTGGGATTCCAGTCCAGGTGGTCTGCTTTCAGAGTCTATGATCTGGAGCAGCAAGATGATCACTGGAGGACAGCCACTGAGTCAAGATCTTGTCCCCAGATGGCTCTGGATACCAAGCCTTTGGCAGCCAGAGTCAAGAGATCTTAACTTCTCAAGAGCAGAACAGAATTATCTTTGCACACAGAACATGTCCGGACTGCTCTATTACCACATCACGTCACACTGAAAAGATTCAATCTGTTTTATGTCTTATGCTGTCAAGTGATGATTTCACATCTTCACCTACAAACTGATACCTAGCTTTCCTTTTACAATGAAACATTTTAGTGCACAGACAAAATATATAGGATGTCCAGCTTTTATTTGTATTTGTAAAAATATAACTTTTTTGGTTTGTTTCTAATTTTTTTAACATTAGGAATTTAAAAATAACTTTTAATTATCCCAAATCACTTCTATTCATCTTTCTTCAGCTTTCAATATAACCACTTCCCTTATTTATCACTTTTTTGGATATTATATACTTTTATCATGCACACAAGCATTTACAAATAATATTTGCCCTTATTTTGTATGTTTTATAATCTTATATTTTCAGTGACTACTTGCTTAGTTTCTGCTGCATTCTACACATAGATCTGTTGGACAAGGCACTCTCCATGGTTTCTGAACATCACTGCACGTTCTTAATGTGTATTCTTGTGTACCAGAAATACAAGACCTTTGTTACTCTTTATGTAAGCCTTCCTCAGGTTGTGCTTGTAGTAAGCAACTCTGAGGGATGTGGTAATGTTTTCCTCTAGAAAGAGTGCAGGCTCACTTACACTCATTATAAACGAGGCACATTTCCTTAGCTCTTTCTTCATTTCAGTGCAGACCCACTGTGTGTTGCAGGATCTACCTGGGCCCGTATCACATCACCCTCATGGGACTTGAGAGTAAGAGGAAACTGACAAAAACAAATACATTGATGCTTGTGGTGTTCATAATGCTAGGAGAATACAGTCTTTTGTCTCTAGAATTAGTCTTGTGTCTTTCACTACGAGTTAGTTTGTAAACCTGTAATAGATACAAATATTCCAGACCCTTACAATTTTAGGCACTGAGAATTCATCATAGCATAAAATAGACAGTCCTTTCAACCTGGACCTTGAATTCTAGCATAAGGAAAGGGACAGCAAACAACAAAGATAATGAAAAAGTACATTTGGTAGTAAACAATTTGTCAAACGCCATGGGCAATACATATTATAAAGGATACTAGTGATTGGGAGTGCTGAGACAAGGGATGGTGCTTCTGAGATTTTGTTTATGAAATCCTTATCTTAAGGCCAAAACCAATACTAACCTATAGTTTCTTCTGGAAGTTTTAAATTTTGCTTATTGTATTTTGGCTTATATTCACTTAGAGTATTTTTTTGTGCATGACAATGATCTCTTTTATTTTATTTTTTCTTGAGGATAACCAGTGAAAATAAGTTTTATTTTTCAGATTCTCTTAGGTTACTTTAATCGATGAGGACAATCTTTGATTCCACAATGAGAAATATGTTCAATGATTTAAAATATTAATACTAGGTGAAGTAATAGTTTGGTGTAATTAGGTTTCAGGTTAAAAAATAATCATCTAAAATACTTATAGTTGTCTAAAGACAAAGAAGGATTATTTTCTTTAAACAAAATGAAAAGAAATATGATGGTGTTAAATTATTCAACTAATATTTGTTGGCCATGATCTGAGTTATTTTACTTTGAATATATTATGTGACAATGTACTGGCCTTCTCTTTATGGCCAACTCCTAGACAAATGGCATTAAATCCGAGGTACCATCTTGAATATCAAATGAAAAGGAGGAACCTGGTAGTGTCCCTTAAGTGCATATACCAGTATATATTGGATCAGTTTCAATGCTTCTTTTCTAGGCATAGAGTTCTCAGCATATTTAATAATATTGTTAAATTTAGGAGGTTCAGTTTCTTTTAAATAGTGAAAGAGAAAGACTTTATGTTATTTACTCTTGTCTATTAAAATACTTTCATAGAAATTGACTCTCAAAATCTCTCTCTTGCTTCAAATATATTTGAGTACACTCTAAATGGGGAAATGTTACCAATTATTCATTGTTAGGCTTTTTGATACCAGAGAAAATATTATTGAGCATTGTGATTGAAAGTGTCTATCCCATTAGAAGATTGCCCAGGTCTTTATTCTAAGAGCCAGTCAACGTATACTAGTACTGGAGGTCTGAAGTTTTTAGTTGACTATAAATTAGTCACTTGGCTGGCAATAAAATGTGAACATTAGGTAAAAGTAGGTATTTTATTTTTTCTGAAATATCTAGATTCCATACTCTTCCCAGAGTCCTTGGCCATAATGAGTCAGTACTTCTAAGACAGGATTGAATTCCTCAAAGTTCTGATGAGCAATGAATATCACAGGTTTTTTTTTTTTTTCTTAAGTCCTTCTGATATCTTATTGCCCTCCATCCAGATTTCCAAATTGGCACCAATTATTAATTTAAATGGTTTGATGGAGACGGCAAAAGCCAATATATTAGGATCAATCTGCCAAATCTGACTGATCCCTCAGCCAGAGCTCCACTTCAACCATATTTGGTCAAGTACCTTGGAGTCAAAGCACTATGGACTTGAGGAACCATCTCTAATATCCTTGAAATTCAAAGATATTTGTCATTCTATTAAGATCATGGGACATATACCAGGGGAAGAGGTTGAGAAAAGACGTGCCCACATACATCATCAAGTGACCATTTTAACCCTTTTTTCTCAAGTTCATTTAAAATCCTCAGAAAAAGAATCAAGTCATCCACATACATTACTATTTACAAATTTTACATCCACACTCACCTTCTACTGCCACTCTGATAAGTCTTGAAAGAGTGATCATCTGGTGATGCCCAAGCTACTCTATTCAACTGGAAATACAAATGAATAAGCAATCAACCTGTCAATAAACACAAAAAACAAAAGAATAATGAACACTTTAGAGGAAAAATGAAGGCTGTTTCTACCTTATAGTCATCTAGCACTCACTTCTTAAATCTAATACTAAAAATCACAAGCTGAGGAGTGCTCACTTTGAAGAAGGGGGTAGCAATCCATTTGTTCAGGGTCCTCAAGTCTGCGCATTCTTAATTTCTCCCAACTTCCTACTTAGCAACACAATCAGACTTGCATAAATAATTCAGAAGTAACACCATTAAATGCAAATGACAACAACTGCTTACATCCTGGCCTCCACACTAAGCAGTGGTCTCCTCTCAGCTCAGATTATTATTAAGAAACAACATTTCAATCCAGACTGTCCTAATAATCAATTATGTGGCCAGGGACAAATGACATAACTTCTCTTACTGACAGTTTCCTTATCCTTGCTGAAGATATAATATTTAGCCTATGTACTGGTAATGTCATTTTAGGTTCAAATAATGTATGTACATTCAAAAATCTCTGAAAAATGAAAAGCACATACAAATGGCAAACATCACCACCATTATTATTATTATTATTATTAATTATTATTACAATTATCCCTCTCTATATTATTATCCCACTTCATCACAATCACCTAAAACAGTTAAAATGCAGAATCTCAGTCATGAGGACATAACCCAAGATGAGCTCAACAAAGTCATACCCAAGACTTTTCCTCAAACTATCAAAAAAAAAAAAAAAAGACAGTTTTTTTTTTAATCTGAGGCTACTAGTTGGAAGAAAAAGATAAATTTAGATCTGCAGCTGATCAGATTAGCTATTGAAACAAGAGAGCTTGCTTAAGAATAAAGATATCAGAGAAGAAAGCAGAGTAAATGGAGAGAGGGGGAAAGAGAGAGAACATCACAGATCCTTGAAGACATAGTTTGAGGGCTTTTTACAGCCAGATCCTTCTTTTGAAAATCCCAGTTACATTAATAAATCAATAAATTTACTTTAGTTGCTGCTACATAACCAGAGTTGAACTTTTTTTAAATTACTTTCCCATGAATGTGGAGTTAAAAAATCAGCTTCCTTTATAAAGTCTTCTTAAGAATAAATATCCTCATGCCTAGAAGGAGACGTCAAAGCCTCCTGGAAGTTATGATGATTTTAGTCAGGTGTTCTCACACAGAATTAGAAGCCACCTCCCAGGATCTCATCCCTAAAGTGGACCCAAAATTCTGGCATGACTTTGGGAGTTTTATTCTGCATATCACTGAAAAAGAATGTCACTAAAAGACTATAAATTTTTGAGAAACACGTACTCTAAGTAGAGGAAGAAGCAGTGTGAACTCTCGAGGAAACACGCTGGCAGTGTCTGGGGACAGAGAAATGAATGTGTGGCAGATAGAGGGCCTAAGAGAGCCCCTCTTTGTGTCCTTGATGTGTTTAGTGCATCAGTGATTGTGTTTGATTATGCTGACTATCTGAGAAGTAAGTAGAACAGCTCTTTGGGTATTTAGCATAAAGCTAAAATATTATGTCTACATCTGGTTTAATGTTTCAGAATTTCGGGAGAAGACATTCTCCTGTTCAAGGATCCTTGGATCCAAGAGGTGTGGATAGGACCTCCTTAGAACATACGGGAACTGGGTTTACTTTGGGTGAACTTTTACAATGACTTTATTTCAGCATCTGAGTGTATCTTTGGAAGGAGAAAGGGAAGTACAGCAGATAAGAAACACAGTGATGCCATTGGTCAAGACATGGGTGAGTAGTGTAGACATTGGTCAAGACATAGGTGAGTAGTGTAG